>NC_136501.1:76743456-76793456 GCF_053919585.1 Euprymna scolopes
ATAAAAATACATTATATTTATCATTTTTAAAAATGTAATCTATAAGTGTTCTTATAAGATCTTACTGGTGTTGCTATCATTATTGCAGAGAAACGAGTAGCTGATTAAAGTTAATCGAGTATGCAAGTCATACTATTTTAGTTAATGATTGGCGAGACAATTTTCATATCAATATCCGCTTACGAACAACAACAATGCGGTTAGACTAAAGATTACTTTTATGACAGACTATTACAGTAACTAGTAAGATTTGTGAGAAGAAAGTACTCGTTATGACAGCATACTTTAATTATGTTGAAAATATATTTGGTTGTTTTGAGGCTATTCACGTAGCACATACATATGGTGATAAAAATATAGAAAATGAAAGAATCATAAAATGTTGGTTGCAAAAACACTGCATCGTTGAAATTCACGTTGAAGCAAGAATTGCCTAATAACTAACCGTGGCAATGTATTCATGTATTAATTTCAAAACACCACTGAATCATCTTTAATTTCTCTAAAAGTCATGGTGCCGGGATGTGGGGAAAGAAAATACCACAATAACGTTGAATTATATCGTGAAGCAAGAGTTACCTAATAGCTACCTGTGTCAATGTATTTATACATTAATTTTGAAAGCCTTTCTTAATATGGGGAGGGGAGGGTATTTGGTTATTATTCTGTACTTTCATCTAACAATTTAATAAACAAAAAACTGACACACAGAATACGGACTATACTGAAAGAAAAATTTTGCTCGAGAATTGATCCATCTTCTCAGAATTACTTCATTTTTCTTAAAATTATAGCAGTGGGAAGAGATACTAGTTTTCATATGCTGTAAATAGCTGGCAGGAGTATATTGAACCGTTTCATATATGTATTTACATTACCCGTTCGGGAGTAAGTAAAATTATTTTAAATATGTGTTGTACATTACTTATCCTAGGGAAGGGGAAATTATTTTAGATACATGCTGTAAATTACATGTCCTAGGGAAAATACAATTATTTCATACATATTTTGTGTAATACCCCTCCTAGTGTAGGTAAAAAAATTTTTGCTCGAGAGAGCAATTATACATGGACATTACAAATTCCTCTATCCAAAGAATAACAGGTATGTTCAAAATCAACTTCAGTTTTCTAATTGTTTTATATGGTCCCGAGCAACGCCGGGCGACCCTGCTATATATATATATATATATATATATATATATATATATATATATATATATATATAAAGCTGAATGTCTGTATGTGTGTGTGTGCGTGTGTGTGTGTGTGTTTGGTCACGAATAGGCTCCTATACGGTTGACTATTTAAAAAAAAACTGATTACATATAATGATAGAACATGTATCGAGACACAGGAAGTGGTATGTTTGATCTGGCAGAACAGTGGTTCATTACAATTGTGGGGTCTGCATTCGCGCCTGGTCCACGAAGTATGGAAATAAAAAATTTAAAAATAAAAAAAAAACGTTTACAAGTGTTACTGATATTGATGTACATAAGAATACTTTGATAAGTATGTTTTAACTTTAATAGGATGGTATAATAAAATTGTGGGGTCTGCGTTCGCGCCTGGCCTCCATAGAATGGAAATAAGCACACACTTTTATAAAGACTTTTCATATCTATCTGTGTAATTATACTTTGATAATTATGCTTCTGTTTGAAGAAATATGGTATAATAAAATCATGGGGTGTTCGTTCACACCTGACCTCCATAGACTGGAAATATGTCACAAAGTTTAACAAGGTTTTTTATATAGATCCACAGATATTGTGATAAGTGTTTCAGTATGAACAGGTATTGTATAATAAATTATGGGGGTTATCTATTTAATTTTACTTTCATCATATTTTGCTTTAGTTTTGATACCCCCAAATTCAAAGATATCTCTTTACAACCCGTCCTTTTCTTAACCTATCATACTTTCATAAATCAGAGACCATTTTCTTTAGGCTGTTTTTGAACCCAGTCAACGACGGGTACTTTTGCTAGTATATATATATATATATATATATATATATATATATATATATATATATATATATATATATATATATATATAAGCATAATTACGTTGAGGCGTGAAACAAAATTCAGAAACTTTTGCATTATTTGTTTTTATTATTTAATAAAAAAAAATTGCAACTAACTATAAAATAAAAATGAGCCAATTTATAAATAAATAAAATAAATTTTGCCCTCGTATTTGGCGGGAGGTGAACAAATAAATAGAACACTAAATAAATTGAAGCTCTTCTTCGCCGGCGAAAAAAAAAGCTCTTTGTATTAACTTTATTCGCGTTGAAACGCAACACGAATTATGACATCACCTACCGGTGAAAAAAGAATTAATGGGAGATAAATCAAAATCACCTTTGTCAATGTAAAAAGCTGTATCACCTATCATTTTCGCATCGAGGCTTTTGTTCCTTTTCATTTGATTAAAATGCTTAGAAATAATAATATATTTACTGGAATATTGTGAAGAAATCTTGTTATGATTTATTAATATTTCAGCCATTGACTCTTTTTAAAGTGAAATTGGATTCGGTACGATTCTGGCATTATCCTGCAAACAACTAAAATAACATTCAATATAAATAATAAGAAAAAATAAAATATCACCAGCAGTTATCAAGTATTACCTTATCCCCTAAAATGGACGATACTGTGCAGCTGCAGCGGAATGTATAAATGTACACGATTTTGTTTTAGTGCATAAATTGTTTAGTTTGATATGAGTTTATGTAACTTAAGTTATGAGTTGTAGATTACGTTGGTCTGGTTTAGGTTCGAAATCAAACCGTTTACCGTGGAGAGTGTATCTTGGTGCGTTGGCGTATTGAGGGCGTCTCCAGATGAGCTCTTCTTATGCTGCATGACACTAACAACTCCTATGCTTTGCACGATACTCAATTCTCCTTCATAAAAAGATTAATCCCGCCGGTTGGTTTATTCATACTACATTCCAAAAACTCGAACTGGCGAGCTGTTTTACACGCGACCATTTTCGTGTGAGGAAAAACAGGCTAACTGCTGAATTCTACCTCGTGATAACAAAAACGAGAAAGAAAAATAAGAGAACCCATATAAAAAGAGAAAGAGAAAATAAGAGTTACTCGTTATATTGTATTAATTATGAGAAGTTTCACCATTATGGGGGTTTTAAACTTTAACCTATCAACCTTTCGTCCATTAACGCCGGCTGGTCCTCTCGATATTATGGCGCACTATTTCCATTTACTTGTGTCTCGATGGAGCCGAGTAAGGCACTATGTGAGGAAATCCAATTTAAACAATTTGCGTCTGTCGTTGCATCACAAACGCCTGTGTTGTTTTTATGTGAAGAACATAGACACCAAATATTCGTATTCCACTATGGAGATTCACATTTGTCAGCTGAAATGTTTGTTACAACTCCTAAATCTTTAGCTTTCTTCTTTCCTTTTTTTTTTTTTTTTTTTTTGTATATTTCACTCGAAATAAAGAAGAAAAAATTATTTGTGCTTCCAATTCTACCCCTAAATGCAGGTTTTTCAAAGTTATATATGTGTGCGTGTTTTGTGTGTGCGTGCGAGTGTGCGTTGGTTATATATATATATATATATAATTTTTATAATATTAATTTTTATGATAATAATAATTATATATAAATATACATATCTCTCTCTCTCTCTCTCTCTCTATATATATATATATATATATATATATATATATATATATATATATATATAGAGAGAGAGAGAGAGAGAGAGAGAGAGAGAAAGAAAGATACCCTACATGCGTACCCTTAAATGATATATATATATATATAGATATATATATAGATATATATATATATATATATATCGTTTAATGATACGCATGTAGGGTCTATACGGAAGCAAGGATTGCACAATCAGTAACTGCACAATCTGGGCCTGCATTGTCTGATTCGCGTGGCGAGAAATCCAGGAAAACTAGAATCAAAGCTGAGAGAGATTGTTATTTTATAGTTTTCCATCTCCAAGATGGATTGGATAAAAAGAGTTTGAGGATTCTTTTTAATCCATAGTTGGAATTCGTGAAAGTGGGGTAGTGGCTAGGAGAGAACTCGAACACGGAACTCCAAGCCGATCCACCACGCTATTATGTGTATACACATATTATACATAGGGGTTCAGGGCATGGAGAAGTACAAAATCTTCCTCATTCATTTCATCTGTTGTTAAAATTTCATCCAATTGTTTTTGGCTTTTTAGTTTCTAGTCCAAACGTTCATAAAACGCTTGATGCAATGAAACATAAAATTATCTCACCTTCCGATGAAGTATGTCCATCAAACA
Source organism: Euprymna scolopes (assembly GCF_053919585.1). Taxonomy (NCBI): domain Eukaryota; kingdom Metazoa; phylum Mollusca; class Cephalopoda; order Sepiida; family Sepiolidae; genus Euprymna; species Euprymna scolopes. The sequence continues at coordinate 76,747,784 of NC_136501.1, forward strand.
TTTCAATCGAAACCTCCTTTCTATTTTTGAATACGTGAACGTCATAAATAACGTGAGTTTTGCCACGTCATAATAAAACATTTAAATTTTAATTCTTGCCAATTAAACAATGAAAGCGAAAATACGTATTTATGCAATCTTTTTTCTGCTACTCACGCTAAATCTAATGCGTGGTGTAGATTTTGTTTCTCCGCTCTATTCCAGAGGTCACCCCTCCCAGGAATTTACTCCTCTTTTCAGATTTCAAGTAAAGAATCAGTCCAGAAGTTATAAACAAAACAATAAAAACAAGAAATAATTTATAATAAACGCATTAATATTTCAGTCTCTACCAGAAATTTTATAATCTGTGGAAATTGTTGGTAAGATTTGTTGTTGTTTAAAGTTAGCAGAAGGAAAGGAGAAAAAGAAAGGAAAAAATAGATCAAACAGGTTTTACCGCGTGTGTGTCGGGCGAGGTTGGGCGAAAGAGAGAGAGAAATCAAGATGGCGCCCATAGTTTTAAAAGGTGTGCTCTGGTGGAAGTCACGCAAAATCACGTGAAATAACACGGGAGATATGTATAAAAAGAATTGACAGTTTAGATCGGTGAAAGGCAGACAGACGAAGGTTGGTGTCAGTGGTGATCTCAAACCCGGCAGTCGTTTGCTTGCAAAGACGAAGTAGTGGTATTCGATGGGTCATGAATGAAATTTCGAGGGAGGAGATATGTCACAATTGAAATCGAGGATCACCGGATGAGAGTCCATGCGGTTGTCACTAGTGGCATGTTACGATAAATCACTCAAAGGAGGAGCAAGAAACGATTTTGAACGAAAAGTGAACAGATGAATCGAGGAGGGATTACTGTTGCCGTGGACAAATGACGTCGACTCGGGTATCTTGCCATTAATGGCCGTTCTACAACCAACAAAAGGAAATATCAGATCAGTACTAGATTTCCAAGAATTGAACCGACACGTCGAGTGCCATACTGGAGATGATGGACTCAAAAACATTGTCAAAAGAATATGTGCCAAATTTAAAACAAATCGTAAAAATATCGGAAACATAATGAAGGAACTGGAAGGTAAAATATCAGCCATTGCCCAAAGAATTAAACATCGCATGGAAAAGATTAATGCAAAGACACAGAATAAACTTTTTACAAACAATCCCAGAACTTTCTACAGGAATCTAATAAGAGAAGAAATTAAAATCAAAGATCCCCCATGTAAACAGGAATTAGAAGATTACTGGAGACCCTTATTTGAAAACGAGGAAGTACATAACCAAGAGGCCTAGTGGATCGGGGATATTATCAATGCAAATAAAAACAAAAGAGAAATGCCAGAGCCAGAAATAACACCAGATAAAATAAGATCAAAGCTGGCACGAGCTTCAAATCACAAGAAACCTGGCATCGACAACATATCTAATTTCTAGTTAAAACAGCTAACAGCATTACATGATCCTTATAGCAGATGTGTCACCAGAATGTTGAAAGCTTATGAAGCGACACCATCATGGCTATTAAAAGGCGATACAAGCTTAATAGTTAAAAGCACAGAAACCAAAAACCACAGCAAATACCGCCCAATATGCTGTCTAACCACGACCTACAAGCTATTCACTGGATTAATAGCTGACAGCATTTATGAACATCTTTCATCCGGAGATTATCTTGAGGAGGAACAAACATGATGCAGGAAAAACTGCCTGGGCACCAAAGATCAATTGCTCATCAACAAGACCATTTTGGAAGATTGCAAGAAAAGAAAAAGAAATCTAAATATGGCACGGACAGATTATCAGAAAGCATTTGATGGTGTACTCCATTCGTGGATACTAAAATGCCTCGAATTATACAAGATCCACTCGACCATACGAGAAATTATAACTGCCCAAATGAAGGAGTGGCAAACATCCATTACCTTAAACCATAGCGGGGGAAGGATATCCATTCCAAATATAAAAATAAAAAAAAGTATCTTCCAAGGAGACAGTTTATCTCCTCTACTATTTTGCTTAGCAATTGATCCTCTAAGTAAGCTCCTAAAAACTGCCAAGGTGCTTATAATCTAAGCTACAGCCGCCAAAGAGAATCCTCCAAGGTAATTGACCATTTATTTTTTATGGATGATCTTAAGCTGTATGCTAGCTCTGATAAGGATTTAGATCATCTACTAAAAATTGTCCACACTTTTCCAATGACATCAAAATGAAGCTCGGGCTGGATATCTACTGAAAACATACAACGCAATGAAAATAGTGAAATCAGAGAACTGGGTGAACAGGAAACATACAAATATCTCGGCATTGACGAAAATGAGTCCATCCAGCATGCCAAGATGAGAGAGAAACTAAGCCAAGAATATTTACGCAGGGTAAGAAACATCTGTAAAACTGAAATCACAAACAAAAACAAAATTACGGCAATTAACCAACTTGCCATGCCAGTACTAACATATAGTTTTGGCATTACTGACTGGCCCCAGAAAGACATAAATTGGCTTCACACAAAGACAAGGAAAATGTTAACCTTGTACCAAGTTATTTATCGAAACCAGTGGATGCCTCGTTTGTACCCACCCAGGCGAGAAGGAGGTATGGGACTCTCGGAAGTCAATCATCAACACAGAGCCACAATCTTCAGCATAGGTCAGTATATAATAAGTTCCTGTAACCCAAACCTGATGAAAATTAAAGACCATTATGAGAACCGAGCAAGTAGTACAACATCTATAACACAACTTGCAACTCATTTTGGAAAGGATTGCCTTACAAATGTTGCTGAGAACCCAAACAAGCCTGCCACTGACATAGCCCAGAAAAGTCGGAAAGAATACACTAGTCAGTTCCATAGTGTTAAAACAGAAGAATGGGCCAACCATAAACGGCAAAATACCTACCGACTGAACTATCACAAGAATATATCGATAGGGATGGTTCCCTGGACTGGCTCAAAAGAGGATCTCTCCATTACGACCAAGAGAGGTTGATATTGGCTGCACAAGACCAGGGCCTCATGACGAACGCCTTCAAAAAGATGTGTGGTCTAAGCAACAATAATAAATGCAGGTTCTGTAGCACTGAGGTTGAGAGTGTGGACCACCTGATTTCTAGTTGCAAAGTCCTACTTGGAGATGGTTATTATACAGATCGCCATAACGGAGTTTGCAAATACCTTCACTGGAAGATATGTAAGAAACTCAACATTCAGTGTAGTAAAAAATCCTGGGAACATATACCCGAACGAACAGTTGGGAATGACAACTACACCATTCACTATGACTACATAATACCTACTGGTACATATCTAGAAAGCGCAACTGTTAAACCAGATATAGTGATTTGGGACAGAGCAAACAAAAAAGCGACCATAATAGAGATCAGCGTACCCAATGATACAGGGCTTAACAGAGCTGAGAGGGAAAAGATAACAATGTATCAGGGACTTATGTATGATATGAAACGAAATTGGAAATTAAAAGAGGTTTCAATTATACCAGTCATCATAGGAGCAACTGGGCTTATGAAAAAGAACTTTAAAAAGTACATAGCAAGCATACCCTGTGAATCAAGTGCAAGTGAAATACAAACGATTGCACTGAAAGGGACGGCTAGAATCCTGAAAAGATCTCTTGGTTAGACTCACTAAAATAGGGGTAAATGTCAGACATTTGGTTGGATGTCCCACCCCCTAGAGGAAAAAGGTAAAGAAAAATGTAAAAAAGGGATGATGCCATAGATATATGCAGTGAAACCATCAGCGAATGGAGGCAAATTGAATGGTGCCTCTAAGTTGGTTGATCTAAAATCTGCAACTTCGCGTTGCCAAGAAACTCTGGAAGTACCTGTTGGCCAGATATAAAAGCAGAAACTAATGCTTTGCGAGGGTGGGGTTCGAGCTGAACTCGGCACCCAAGATCATGTCAACTATTCTAAGGAAGATTCTAGAAAAATTGGGGAGTGGAGATGGCGCTGTGAGCTCATATATCGACAACATTCTCGTGAATGAAGCTCTTGTGACTGTAAGGGAGGTCATGGTTCACTTAAAGAAGTTCGGGTTGATCGCCAAGGCACCAAAAGAATTGGCTTTGGGACTAAAGTTGAAACGAAATGCGTCGGGTGGCCTGAAATTTCGAAGGGGAAACGAGATCCCACAAATGAAAGAAAAGCTCAACAAGCGCAAGCTTTTTTCGATATGCGGCAGGCTGATCGGACATTACCCCACTGCCGTCTGGCTTAGACCAGCATGAAGTTACATCAAGAGGCATGACGAAAGTAGAGGATGGGATGATAGAGTGGGAGGAAGAACGACCGCCTTGATTGAAGAGGTCTTGAAAGAAGTGGAAAAGCAAGACCCAGTTCGGTGAACGTGGAACGTGCCGCGGACACTGGATGGAGTCGTGTGGTGTGATGCAAGCATCATTTCAACAGGGTTTGTCTTGAAGTGGGTGTAATGGTTGCAGAGGATGCGGCCTGGCTACAAAAGAAGGATGATGCTAACCACATCAATGTAGAAGAATTGGATGCAGTTACAAAAGGAGTTAATCTGGCCTTAAAATGGGGACTACGCAACATCTGTGTGAAAACAGACTCTGCCACTGTGTTTGCTTGGCTGAAATCGATGATTTCACATGACAAAAGTTTTAAAACGGATGGAGCAGCAGAGATGCTAGTGAAGCGCAGGCTCTGGATGATGGCTGAGCTGATGCAGGAGTTTTCTTTGAAGCTGTGCGTAATCATTGTTGCCTCTGAGAAGAACAAAGCGGATGCACTCACAAGAGTGAGAAAAAGCTGGCTTGTACCAACAAAAGAGCATATTGCTGCAGTGACTCATCTGGATAACTCTGGGGTGCAAGACTTGCACAATCTGCACCATATGGGGGTAGAGAGGACATTGTTCCTGGTGAGAAAAGTTGATCCGAGTGTCCCAAAGGAACAAGTGAAGCAAGTGGTCAGGACTTGTGACAAGTGTCAGTCAATTGATCCTGCTACAAGGGAACATAAAGCTGGAGAACTAGGTGTGACTGGAACCTGGGAAAAACTTGCAGTTAATGTCACCCATTACAGGGGTGGCGTTTACGTGACAATGATCGACTGTGGCCCCGGGCGCTTTGCCCTATGAAAAAGGCTGCGAGGTGAAACGGGCAGTAAAATACAGCAATCCTTGACGTGGTGTTTCTGGATCGCGGTCTAACTTTAGAGCTGCCTATAGACCCAGTAGCAACAGGATTTTAGAATGAAACCACCGGACAATAAAGATAGTGGCAGAGAGAGAGAGAGAGAACACCTTGCCTGAGCAAACGGTCTATTGGTACAACATGTCACCTAGATTGGGACAACAGCAAGGGGCAGTTCCACACCTGTCAATATTCAAATACTCCTGGAGGCATCCTAGGGTTGATCCGGCAAGCAGGGAGACGGAGACAACAGGGACAATCAAACTCGGTGACGAAGTCTGGGTGAAGCCCCCGGGGCGCGATATACCACACAGTGGAGCAGAGGACGCATAACTGGGAATAATACTAGCAACAACATTGCAGTAGATGGAGTACCGAGACATATCTTGATATCAGGCCAGTAGAAAATGAAACGGTGGAAAGCGATGTGCAGCGGGAGGATAGCGAGACACTTCAGAGACCAAGTAGGAAAATGTGGAAAAATGCGTGACTTACCTGGATAGACCACGTGCGGGTCGGTCACCAAAAATAAATAAAAAGAAAGAAAAGAAATGGTCAAGACTCTTATTTATAGAGTAGTGATCACGTGAGTTAGAAGAATATGCAAATAGAGGTGAACGATTTTGCGATATAAAAAGCCTGTGTTGTTAAGAGGAGGGGCAGACTGTTGGCAGAAGTCAGTGCTGTCAGACGTGCTTTAGAGTTTTGTTATTATATGCTGTGTTCGATTGTTGGGAGAGAGAAAAGAGAAGAGGAGGAACCAAGAAGACATTCTGCAGATACTTGACTTTGTGTTGGTTTTAAGCTATTTCGGCTAGGTACACGTCGACTGTTTCCTTGGGTTGAAGTGTCCGGCTCGTGAACTGTTGCCACGCAACAAATGGATCTGTACCAAACGCTGTATACAGGCTCTGCTTGATTTCATCCCAGTCTGGTTCATCCCCGAGTTGTTGGTAGACTGCATAGGCCCCTCCGGTTAGCCTCAAAGGGATAACTGTGGCTGGTTCTTTAATTTTGCACAGTTTACAGATTTTCTCTGCCTTTTCAATCCATTCAACGACAGCCGGTCCAGTGGTAGATCCGTCGAACTCGGGTATTAAGCGAAGACCCTAAGCGCCTAAAGGATGGAGTGCCCGTGCTAGGCCTCGAGGTCTGGGAGGAGGGCAATACGTTGCGATGGAAACGAGGGAGCCCACTTCCAAAGTTACCCAATGTATTAACAAGACGTACTGTGTTTTCTATCTGTGGTAAATTGGTAGGACATCTACCTGTCTGTGGATGGCTCCGATCGGCAACAGGAGTGGTGAAAAGACGAGTGACTACAGTAACAAAAGGATGGGACGATGTTGCAGATGATGATTCTCTCCAACAAATGATGGCTGAAATGTTGTCCAGAGTGCATAGGAATGACCCTGCCCGGGGTGAGTGGCAAGTGTCTGGAAACGAACTAAATGCATGGGTTGACGCAAGTTCGTTGGCTACAGGTGTCGTGTTGGAGCAACTAGGTGTTGTTGTGGAAGATGCATGCTGGCTTCGTCCGAAAAATGATGCCCAACATATAAATTTGGCAGAACTTGATGCCACGCTAAAAGGTCTTAATCTCGCATTGCAATGGCAGACTAATGTTGTGCATCTCCACACTGACTCATTGTGTGTTTACCATTGGTTAACCGACACCTTGACTGGAAAGGCTCGAGTTAAGACTAGAGCTGCAAGTGAAATGCTAGTACGAAGGAGACTAGCAATAATTAAGCGTCTAGTTGACGAATACAGCTTGCAGGTAGACATTACGTTAGTCTCGTCGATGCAGAATTTGGCTGATAGCTTGACTCGAGTACCAAAGAGGTGGATCGATGCAATGAGGCAGGGATCCGATCTTCAACAACAAACATGCGCGACTGTAACGGATCAATTAACACCTGACCAGATCCGTATGATACACCAGCAGATTGGACATCCTGGAATTCAGAGGACTGCATATTTTGTCCGAAGAGTATGCCCTGCAACTACAAAAGCATCAGTGAAAGCAGCCATACGTTCGTGTGAAGAGTGTCAGAGAATTGATCCGGCACCATCCCAATGGCAAAAAGGGAAGCTCGAGGTGGAGGGCAACTGGCAGCGAGTAGGGATGGACATAACACATTATGGGGGCAAACATTTTTTGACCATGACGGATTGTGGCCCGACGCGTTTCACAATATGGCGCCTGTTGACACGACAGGATGCAGCCAGCATTATACAACAGTTGAGAGCCGTCTTTTTTGAACGTGGTGCCCCGATTGAAATTCTGACTGATAATGCCGCCACATTTCGATGTCAAGAATTTCAGAAATTCGTGCACGAATGGGGGATTAAAATGCATTATCGGTGTGCATATTATCCCGAGGGTAATGGTATAGCAGAACGGTGTCACCGCACCATCAAAAGAATTGCAGCCAGGACGCAGTGCTCTATTCCAGAAGCTGTGTACTGGTATAATATAACACCCAAGGACAATGCAACACCAGCAACTGCACCAGCCAATGGGATTTACCAATATGAACAGCGTGTGAAAGGAGTTGATGCCATACCATCAGTGGTGAGTGTTGTCAATACACCATATCAGGTGGGAGACCTTGTTTGGATAAAACCCCCAAATGCTGGGTGCACTACGAAATTTTTCCGGGGAAAAATAGATGAAATCATAAGTCCTCAGACCATGTTGATTGGTGGCATACCACGTCACGTAAAAGATATCCACCCTTGTTATACCTCTTCTGATTCTGAGGACTTATGATTTCATCTATTTTTCCCCGGAAAAATTTCGTAGTGCACCCAGCATTTGGGGGTTTTATCCAAACAAGGTCTCCCACCTGATATGGTGTATTGACAACACTCACCACTGATGAGTTATTGGCCCGAGCTCGAAACATCTGTAAGGAACAGGAACCAATTGCAGCAGCAGCTCGTTTTCGACATGGAGGCAATGTGGACTCTCTTCCAGATAGTAATAAGCATGCCACCCCAGTGTGCTATAAATGTGGGGAGGCCAATCATTTTGCTAAAGAGTGCCGGAGTGATAGGAGAGGTGTATATCCACAATCAAAGAGACCAGTGCAATGCTATCGCTGCAATAAGTTTGGGCACATATCTCGCAACTGTTCGGGAAACGAAGTTGGGGGCAAGGTACTATCGCTACCCTTGCCCCCTGCCAACCAATAAACACAGGATTGCCTGTCATTAGCGTTAAACTTGATGATGTGCAGTGTTCAGCACTTATAGACACGGGGTGTTCCCGGTCTATAGTTAGTGCCCATTGCTGTCCGGTGTGGCGGAGGAACCCAGTTGGCGTTATGACCATCAATGGCTTATCACGGGTATGTTGTGGTGAAGGGACAGTCACAATCTGCACTGAGAAGGGTGACACAGCTAAAGTTGACGTTCTGGTGATGCAGGAGAAACCCCTTGGCTACGACATGTTGCTTGGAATTGATGCAATACAAGCACTAGGAGGCGTTACAATCACAGCAGCTAGAGGTATCAGGCTTGGAGAAGGGAAAGACGTCTGTGCAGCCATGTCGATTGAAGAAAAGGACTTCTGTGCTACATTTGATGACAACGAAAGGGTGTGGACTGCAAAGTGGAAATGGGCCATGGGCCAGGAACCAGATCGGCTGTGCAACACGATTCCAGAGTATGCAGTTTCTACCAAGAATAGGGCCGCATATGAAGAAGAACTTCAGATGTGGATTGACAACGGTTGGTTAATACCATACCCACAGGAACGTCTGGGACCACCCAAGGGATTAATTCCGCTCATGGCTGTTGAACAACCTACCAAAGAAAAAATTCGTCCCGTAATAGATTACCGAGAGTTGAATCGGCATGTTGATGCGTTTACCGGAAACGCAGATGTGTGCGCTGCTAAACTGAGAGAGTGGCGTCAAAAAGGGAGCAATGTAGCACTTCTGGATCTAAAGAGGGCCTACCTGCAGATACGTGTCCATGAGTCATTATGGCCGTTTCAGACAGTACTACTCAAGGGAAAACTATATTGTTTGACACGTTTGGGTTTTGGCCTAAACGTAGCACCCTTGATTATGACAACCATTATTAAAACTGTTTTGATGCAGGATGAGACCACAGCAAAAGCTGCTTCAGCCTACATAGATGACATCTATGTTAATGAGGACATAATGTCTGCGGATGCAGTTCGAATAAAACTGAAAGCGTTTGGGTTAATAAGCAAAGACCCTAAGCGCCTAAAGGATGAAGTGCCCGTGCTAGGCCTCGAGGTCTGGGAGGAGGGCAATACGTTGCGATGGAAACGAGGGAGCCCACTTCCAAAGTTACCCAATGTATTAACAAGACGTACTGTGTTTTCTATCTGTGGTAAATTGGTAGGACATCTACCTGTCTGTGGATGGCTCCGATCGGCAACAGGAGTGGTGAAAAGACGAGTGACTACAGTAACAAAAGGATGGGACGATGTTGCGGATGATGATTCTCTCCAACAAATGATGGCTGAAATGTTGTCCAGAGTGCATAGGAGTGACCCTGCCCGGGGTGAGTGGCAAGTGTCTGGAAACGAACTAAATGCATGGGTTGACGCAAGTTCGTTGGCTACAGGTGTCGTGTTGGAGCAACTAGGTGTTGTTGTGGAAGATGCATGCTGGCTTCGTCCGAAAAATGATGCCCAACATATAAATTTGGCAGAACTTGATGCCACGTTAAAAGGTCTTAATCTCTGACGAGCGCCAGAGTGGATGAGGGATTATAAAATGTGATCCAGATATCAGGGAGACATGTTGTTTAAAGTTAGCAGAAGGAAAGGAGAAAAAGAAATGAAAAAAACAGATCAAACGAACAGAAGTCTTACCGCATGTGTGTTGGGCGAGGTTGGGCGAAAGAGAGAGAGAAATCAAGATGGTACTCATAGTTTTAAAAGGTGTGCTCTGGTGGAAGTCACGCAAAATCACGTGAAATCACACGGGAGACATGTATAAAAGGAATTGACAGGTTAGGTCGGTGAGAGGCAGGCAGACGAAGGTTGGTGTCAGTGGTGATCTCAAACCCGGCGGTTGTTGGCTTGCAAAGACGAATTCTTTTTTTTATTATTTCTTTAATTTTGTTGTCCTAAACTAGGAATACTTCATTTGTTTCTTTCAGAATTTACTTTACTTAATATGTCTTAGCGACACACACATAACAAAAGATGGCGGCCGAAATCTTCAACTTTGTACTAAGTATGGCTTAGAACAAAACTAGCCACTGCTAATTTCGTTTCTCTTTTTTATTTCGTTTTCTTCTTTTTCATTAGATTTTTGTATTTAATTATGATGCAAGCTCAAATACCGCATCAAGAATTTAGACATTTGTTTATTGGCATGGCATTCTAAATACAAGTTTAAAAATATTTTTTTCCATTTAATTTTTGGGGGGCGGGGGTATCGTTTACTGAGTTGACCACGCCTTGACTCTTGCGTTTGTACACTGCCAAAACGTAGTCTAAATCAACTCCACATATGCAACAGAAATTGACGAACAGGTGCATGTTGTAATATTGCCCCACCTGATTTGCATAGATTCTGAGTTTTACTTTGTCTTTGAAAAATATAAAGTGTAAAAAAGCATTACTAAAATATAAAAAAAAGTGAATGCAAAATATGTAGCAACGTAAACAGTTTCCGCACGAGAACTCAGTTCTAATACGGTTGGAATGTTTTTTGTTGTTTTGTTATTGTTTACGAGTTTGTTTGTTTTTTACGGTTGTATTCGTTATTAGGAGTCGTTTATTTAACTGTCTTTACATCGTTCAACGAGTCATAAGTTATATAATAGACAGAACATTTCAGTTGAACCTAACAGATATTTTACGATGCCAAGAGATCTGTTATGAACAATAACTTTTCACACTTAACATTATTAGTGGACCTTAGAAAATTATGCTAAGATAACCAATAAACGAAAATGATTTACATTTCTGTGATTAAGAGAATATCAATTTGTTGATAAAAGATGATCTTATTTGTTTTACACTATATCAACCTTTTCCGGTATTTTTGCTGCAAACAAATCATAAGAATAGCATTGTTGTCTGCTTCACACTGCATCCGCACAACTAATGTCACGCTGCAACATTCGACTGTTTACGGGTGATAGACATTAACGATGCACCGTTTACAGCATGATGAATATTTGGGATGCTGGTCAATCGACTCCTTCACCCGTGTTTTGTATTTAATCCGAACGTTGGAGTCTAGATCAAAAAGTTAATGGTGTTTAGTATCAGTTGGCAAGTAGACGTCCATCAAACTTTCCAAGAAAGGTTTTAAGCGTTGTTATTACAAGTTGTTTGTTCGTTAAAGTGCTTCACCTTTCTCGTTTTTCATTAAACAAAAGTGGATGGGTTTGGTGAAAGTACATTTTTCAATTGGCAATCTGGCTCTAGAACAATACAAAAAAGTGGTTTATTCAGCAACGCACAACTCGGGAAATTGACTTGCGATCGCCAAACTTGCCTACATTAAAACTGGAAGACTACTCGTCCTAGGATAAGTAAGATTAATTCCCCAAACAAAATAAATTTGCATCAATTTTATGTCCCCTTATGAAGGTTTGAATCAGCATGTAATGTTATTAAACTTTATGCTAGAATTACTGTTCCACTTTTTTACATGATTTTATTTTTGAAAATGTCTAAAATGGCTTAAAAAGAAATCGAAATGAGAGAATCTTGCTAAATTGATAGTTTATGGTTATGGATCTGTTTCAATACAAATCTGAAATATTTGAATTTTTAAATGGAATCGTTTGCTCGTGTTATGCTTCCGATGAACCCTGCCGAATATTTATTAAATTTTGTCTATTACTTATTGTTAAGGTGTCTAAAATTCATAATGATCAATTAATCAGTTTAGAATGATCTTGTGCATACAAATATATAAACGTAGATAACTTTATAGAGATATTTCCGTAGTTCATAACAATTGTTTTTTTCTCTCCATATTACTGCGAGATGTTTTTTCATATTACATCGAAATTTAATTTTCTTTTTTTCCAAATAGATTCATTCTTTTTCAAATCGGAAATTACGTTTTTATGGACATCTTAGGAATCATACCACCTATTTTCCCAAGGAATGGTATTGATCTGTTGTTCTCGTAGGCGATCATTTTTGGCTCCCATCCTCTATGATCCGCAGAAATTCCAGACGTCATTCCATCACATTTAGTATTTGTGCAAATCAAACACAAGCCGTGTGATTGGCATATAAACGCACAGGAATAAAAAAAAAGCAAGAAACAAAAAACGAAAGAAAGGAAAAAGACTATCATCTAATAGGTGCCGTATTGTCTGCCATGCTCCATCCACTGCTACATCGCCTCACACTTGCATTCTGTTCTTGTTTTATAAGTAATTGTAAGGAATGATCTTCCATATAGTTGTAATACTAAAACGAAAATCGACACACGTGACTAGCTACTAAATCCCGTCTTTTCATTGTAGAGATCCTTAGATGCTGGATTTTTTGGTTAATTTTGTCAATGATCAGTGACACTTGTTTTTTGCCATTCTCCTCTTGTTCCCTGTTTCCCCGACAGTATTTACATGTATTATTTAAATGTAATGCTAACAAAACTGTTGCTACCCTAATCTCTATCCAAGCACCATCTCTGTACACAAAATAGTTCCTTACGCTTTTTAGTAACAATATCGTTTGCACAAACAAAAGTAGCATATCTTTGTTAAAAATAATCTCAGAATAATATCGTCCGATATTTATATGCTTATCTATTAAATTTTTATATGCTTATCTATTACATTTATATATATGCTTATCTATTAAATTTTTATATATTTATCTATTAAATTTTTATATACTTATCTATTAAATTTTTATATGCTTATCTGTTAAATTTTTATATACTTATCAATTAAATTTTTATATGCTTATATGTTAAATTTTTATATGCTTATCTATTAAATTTTTATATACTTATCTATTAAATTTTTATATACTTATCTATTAAATTTTTATATACTTATCTATTAAATTTTTATATACTTATCTATTAAATTTTTATATGCTTATCTATTAAATTTTTATATACTTATCTATTAAATTTTTATATACTTATCTATTAAATTTTTATATACTTATCTATTAAATTTATATATGCTTATCTATTAAATTTTTATATGCTTATCTATTAAATTTTTATATACTTATCTATTAAATAGTTATATGCTAATATGTTAAATTTTTATATGCTTATCTATTAAATTTTTATATACTTACCTATTAAATTTTTATATACTTATCTATTAAATTTTTATATACTTATCTATTAAATTTTTATATACTTATCTATTAAATTTTTATATGCTTATCTATTAAATTTTTATATGCTTATCTATTAAATTTTTATATACTTACCTATTAAATTTTTATACGCTAATCTATTAAATTTTTATATACTTATCTATTAAATTTTTAAATGCTTATCTATTAAATTTTATATACTTATCTATTAAATTTTTATATGCTTATCTATTAAATTTTTATATGCTTATCTATTAAATTTATATATATGCATATCTATTAAATTTTTATATACTTATCAATAAAATTTTTATATGCTTATCTATAAAATTTTTATATACTTATATGTTAAATTTTTATATAGTTATCTATTACATTTTTATATACTTATCTATTAAATTTTTATATAGTTATCTATTAAATTTTTATATGCTTATCTATTAAAATTTTATATACTTATCTATTACATTTTTATATACTTATTTATTAAATTTTTGTATACTTATCTATAAAATTTTTATATACTTATCTATTAAATTTTTATATGCTTATTTATTAAATTTTTATATACATATCTATTAAATTTTATATGCTTATCTATTAAATTTTTATATGCTTATCTATAAAATTTTTATATACTTATCTATAAAATTTTTATATGCTTATCTATAAAATTTTTATATGCTTATCTATTAAATTTATATATATGCATATCTATTAAATTTTTATATACTTATCTATTAAATTTTTATATGCTTATCTATTAAATTTTTATATACTTATCTATTAAATTTTTATATGAATATCTATTACATTTTTATATACCAATCTATTGAATCTTTATATACTTATCTATTAAATTTTTATATACTTATCTATTAATTTTTTATATACTTATCTATTAAATTTTTATATAGTTATCTATTAAATTTTTATATGCTCATCTATTAAATTTTTATATACTTATCTATTAAATTTTTATATACTTATTTATTAAATTTTTATATACTTATCTATTAAATTTTTATATACTTATTTATTAAATTTTTATATGCTTATCTATTAAATTTTTAAATACTAATCTAGTAAATTTTTTATGCTTGTCTATAAAATTTTTATATACTTATCTATTAAATTTTTATATGCTTATCTATTAAATTTTTATATGCTTATCTATTACATTTTTATAAGCTTATCTATTAAATCTTTCATATAATTATCTATAAAATTTTTATATGCTTATCTATTAAATTTTTATATACTTATCTGTTAAATTTTTATATGCTTATCTATTAAATTTTTATATACTTATCTATTAAATTTTTATATACTTAATTTTTAAATTTTTATATACTTATCTATAAAATTTTTATATACTTATCTATTAAATTTTTATATGCTTTCCTATTAAATTTTTATATACTTATCTATTAAATTTTTATATAATAATCTATTAAATTTTTATATGCTTATCGATTAAATTTTTATATACTTATCTATGAAATTTTTATATGCTTATCTATTAAATTTTTATATAATTATCTATTAAATCTTTATATGCTTATCTATTAAATTTTTATATGCTTATCTATTAAATTTTTATATACTTATCTATTAAATTTTTATATACGTATCTATTAAATTTTTATATACTTAATTATTAAATTTTTATATACTAATCTATTGAATTTTTATATACTTATCTATTACATTTTTATAAGCTTATCTATAAAATTTTTATATACTTATCTATTAAATTTTTATATACTTATCTATTAATTTTTATATGCTTATCTATAAAATTTTTATATACTTATCTATTAAATTTTTATATGCTTATCTATTAAATTTTTATATAATTATCTATA
Organism: Euprymna scolopes; assembly: GCF_053919585.1. Taxonomy (NCBI): domain Eukaryota; kingdom Metazoa; phylum Mollusca; class Cephalopoda; order Sepiida; family Sepiolidae; genus Euprymna; species Euprymna scolopes. The sequence continues at coordinate 76,763,125 of NC_136501.1, forward strand.
AAATTTTTATATGCTTATCTATTAAATTTTTATATGCTTATCTATTACATTTTTGTATACTTATCTATTAAATTTTTATATACTTATCTATTAAATTTTTATATGCTTATCTATTAAATTTTTATATACTTATCTATTAAATTTTTGTATGCTTATCTATTCCATTTTTATACACTTATCTATTGATTTTTTATATGCTTATCTATTAAATTTTAATATACTTATCTATTAAATTTTATATACTTATCTATTAAATTTTTATATGCTTATCTATTAAATTTTGGTATACTTATCTATAAAATTTTTATATACTTATCTATTAAATTTTTATATACTTATCTTTTAATTTTTATATACTTATCTATTAAATTTTTATATACATATCTATTAAATTTTTATATACTTATCTATTAAATTTTTATATCCTTATCTAGTAATTTTTTATATACTTATCTATTAAATTTTTATATGCTTATCTATAAAATTTTTATATACTTATCTATTTAATTTTTATATGCTTATTTATTAATTTTTTATATGCTTCTTTATTACATTTTTATATACTTATCTATTAAATTTTATATACTTATCTTTTAAATTTTTATATACTTATCTGTTAAATTTATATATACGTATCTATTAAATTTTTATATGCTTATCTATTAAATTTTTATATACTTATCTATTAATTTTTTATATACTTATCTATTAAATTTTTATATACTTATCTATTAAATTTTTATATGCTTATCTATTAAATTTTTATATACTTATCTATTAAATTTTTATATGCTTATCTATTGAATTTTTATATACTTCTCTATTAAATTTTTATATACTTATCTGTTAATTTTTTATATACTTATCTATTAAATTTTTATATACTTATCTATTAAATTTATATATACTTATCTATTATATTTTTATATACTTATCTATTAATTTTTTATATGCTTATCTATTAAATTTTTATATACTTATCTATTAAATTTTTATATACTAATCTATTAAATTTTTATATACTTATCTATTAAATTTTTATATACTTATCTATAAATTTTATATACTTATCTATTAAATTTTAATATACTTATCTGTTAAATTTTTATATACTTATCTATTAAATTTTTATATGCTTATCTATAAAATTTTTATATGTTATCTGTTAAATTTTTATATACTAATTTATTAAATTTTTATATGCTTGTCTATTAACTTTTTATATACTTATTTATAAAATTTTTATATGCTTATCTATTACATTTTTATATGCTTATCTATTAAATTTTATATACTTATCTATTAAATGTTTATATGCTTATCTATTAAATTTTTATATGCTTATCTATTAAATTTTTATATACTTATCTATTAAATTTTATATACTTATCTATTAAATTTTTATATACTTATCCATTAAATTTTTATATACCTATCTATTTAATTTTTATATACTTATCTATTAAAGTTTTATATACTTATCTATTAAATTTTTATATGCTTATATGTTAAATCTTTATATGCTTATCTATTGAATTTTTATATACTTATCTATTAAATTTTTATATACTTATCTATTAAATTTTTATATACTTGTCTATTAAATTTTTATATGCTTATCTATTAAATTTTTATATGCTTATCTATTAAAATTTTATATACTTATCTATTAAATTTTTATATGCTTATGTATTAAATTTTTATATACTTATCTATTAAATTTTTAAATGCTTATCTATTAAATTTTTATATGCTTATCGATTAAATTTTTATATACTTATCTATTAAATTTTTATATGCTTATCTATTAAATTTTTATATAATTATCTATTAACTTTTTATATGCTTATCTATTTAATTTTTATACGCTTATCTATTAAATTTTTATATACTTATCTATTAAATTTTTATATACTTATCTATTAAATTTTTATATGCCTATCTATTAAATTTTTATATACTTATCTATTAAATTTTTATATACTTATCATTTAAATTTTTAAATACTTGTCTATGAAATTTTTATATGCTTATCTATTAAATTGTATATACTTATCTGTTAAATTTTTATATACTTATCTATTAAATTTTTATATGCTTATCTATTAAATTTTTATATACTTATCTATTACATTTTTATATGCTTATCTATAAAATTTTTATATACTTATCTATTAAATTTTTGTATAATTATCTATTAAATTTTTATATGCTTATCTATTAAAGTTTTATATACTTATCTATTAAATCTTTATATCCTTATCTATTAAATCTTTATATAATTATCTATTAAATTTTTATACGCTTATCTATTAAATTTTTATATGCTTATCTATTAAATATTTATATACTTATCTATTAAATTTTTATATACTTATCTATTAAATTTTTATATGCTTATCTATTAAATTTTTATATACTTATCTATTAAATTTTTATATGCTTATCTATTAAATTTTTATATACTTATCTATTAAATTTTTATATACTTATCTATTAAATTTTTATATACTTATCTTTTAAATTTTATATGCTTATCTATTAAATTTTTATATACTTATCTATAAAATTTTTATATACTTATCTATTAAATTTTTATATGCTTATCTATTAAATTTTTATATACTTATCTATTAAATTTTTATATGCTTATCTATTAAATTTTTATATGCTTATTTATTACATTTTTATATTCTTATCTATTACATTTTTATATGCTTATCTATTAAATTTTTATATACTTATTTATTAAATTTTTATATGCTTATTTATTACATTTTTATATACTTATCTATTAAATTTTTATATGCTTATCTATTAAATTTTTATATACTTATCTATTAAATTTTTATATGCTTATTTATTAAATTTTTATATACTTATCTATTGAATTTTTATATGCTTATCTATTAAATTTTTATATACTTATCTATTAAATTTTTATATGCTTATTTATTAAATTTTTATATACTTATCTATTAAATTTTTATATGCTTATCTATTAAATGTTTATATGCTTTTATATTTTTATATACTAATTTAATAAATTTGTATATGCTTATCTATTAAATTTTTATATACTAATCTTTTAAATTTTTATATACTTATCTATTAAATTTTTATATACTTATCTATAAAATTTTTATATGCTTATTTATTAAATTGGTGTATCCTTATCTATTAAATTTTTATATGCTTTTTTATTAAATTTTCATATGCTTATCTATTAGATTTTTATATACTTATCTATTAAATTTTTGTATGCTTATTTATTAAATTGTTGTATCCTTATCTATTAAATTTTTATATGTTTTTTTATTAAATTTTCATATGCTTATCTATTAAATTTTCATATGCTTATCTATTAAATTTTTATATGCTTATTTATTAAATTGTTGTATACTTATCTATTTAAATTTTATATGCTTATTTATTAAATTTTTATATACTTATCTATTAAATTTTTATATGCTTATGTATTAAATTTTTATATACTTATCTATTAAATTTTTATATGCTTATGTATTAAATTTTTATATACTTATCTATTAAATTTTTATATGCTTATCTATTAAATTTTTATATGCTTATTTATTAAATTTTTATATGCTTATTTATTAAATTTTTATATACTTATCTATTAAATTTTTATATGCTTATGTATTAAATTTTTATATACTTATCTATTAAATTTTTATATGCTTATGTATTAAATTTTTATATACTTATCTATTAAATTTTTATATACTTATCTATTAAATTTTTATATGCTTATGTATTAAATTTTTATATGCTTATTTATTAAATTGTTGTATCCTTATCTATTAAATTTTTATATGTTTTTTTATTAAATTTTCATATGCTTATCTATTAAATTTTCATATGCTTATCTATTAAATTTTTATATGCTTATTTATTAAATTGTTGTATACTTATCTATTTAAATTTTATATGCTTATTTATTAAATTTTTATATACTTATCTATTAAATTTTTATATGCTTATGTATTAAATTTTTATATACTTATCTATTAAATTTTTATATGCTTATGTATTAAATTTTTATATACTTATCTATTAAATTTTTATATGCTTATCTATTAAATTTTTATATGCTTATTTATTAAATTTTTATATGCTTATTTATTAAATTTTTATATACTTATCTATTAAATTTTTATATGCTTATGTATTAAATTTTTATATGCTTATGTATTAAATTTTTATATACTTATCTATTAAATTTATATATACTTATCTATTATATTTTTATATACTTATCTATTAATTTTTTATATGCTTATGTATTAAATTTTTATATACTTATCTATTAAATTTTTATATACTAATCTATTAAATTTTTATATGCTTATCTATAAAATTTTTATATACTTATCTATTTAATTTTTATATGCTTATTTATTAATTTTTTATATGCTTCTTTATTACATTTTTATATACTTATCTATTAAATTTTATATACTTATCTTTTAAATTTTTATATACTTATCTGTTAAATTTTTATATACGTATCTATTAAATTTTTATATGCTTATCTATTAAATTTTTATATACTTATCTATTAATTTTTTATATACTTATCTATTAAATTTTTATATACTTATCTATTAAATGTTTATATGCTTATCTATTAAATTTTTATATACTTATCTATTAAATTTTTATATGCTTATCTATTGAATTTTTATATACTTCTCTATTAAATTTTTATATACTTATCTGTTAATTTTTTATATACTTATCTATTAAATTTTTATATACTTATCTATTAAATTTATATATACTTATCTATTATATTTTTATATACTTATCTATTAATTTTTTATATGCTTATCTATTAAATTTTTATATACTTATCTATTAAATTTTTATATACTAATCTATTAAATTTTTATATACTTATCTATTAAATTTTTATATACTTATCTATAAATTTTATATACTTATCTATTAAATTTTAATATACTTATCTGTTAATTTTTTATATACTTATCTATTAAATTTTTATATGCTTATCTATAAAATTTTTATATGTTATCTGTAAAATTTTTATATACTAATTTATTAAATTTTTATATGCTTGTCTATTGACTTTTTATATACTTATTTATAAAATTTTTATATGCTTATCTATTAAATTTTTATATGCTTATCTATTAAATTTTATATACTTATCTATTAAATGTTTATATGCTTATCTATTAAATTTTTATATGCTTATCTATTAATTTTTTATATACTTATCTATTAAATTTTATATACTTATCTATTAAATTTTTATATACTTATCAATTAAATTTTTATATACCTATCTATTTAATTTTTATATGCTTATCTATTAAAGTTTTATATACTTATCTATTAAATTTTTATATGCTTATATGTTAAATCTTTATATGCTTATCTATTGAATTTTTATATACTTATCTATTAAATTTTTATATACTTATCTATGAAATTTTTATATACTTATCTATTAAATTTTTATATACTTATCTATTAAATTTTTATATACTTGTCTATTAAATTTTTATATGCTTATCTATTAAATTTTTATATGCTTATCTATTAAAATTTTATATACTTATCTATTAAATTTTTATATGCTTATCTATTAAATTTTTATATACTTATCTATTAAATTTTTAAATGCTTATCTATTAAATTTTTATATGCTTATCGATTAAATGTTTATATACTTATCTATTAAATTTTTATATGCTTATCTATTAAATTTTTATATAATTATCTATTAACTTTTTATATGCTTATCTATTTAATTTTTATACGCTTATCTATTAAATTTTTATATACTTATCTATTAAATTTTTATATACTTATCTATTAAATTTTTATATGCCTATCTATTAAATTTTTATATACTTATCTATTAAATTTTTATATACTTATCATTTAAATTTTTAAATACTTGTCTATGAAATTTTTATATGCTTATCTATTAAATTGTATATACTTATCTGTTAAATTTTTATATACTTATCTATTAAATTTTTATATGCTTATCTATTAAATTTTTATATACTTATCTATTACATTTTTATATGCTTATCTATAAAATTTTTATATACTTATCTATTAAATTTTTGTATAATTATCTATTAAATTTTTATATGCTTATCTATTAAATTTTTATATACTTATCTATTAAATCTTTATATGCTTATCTATTAAATCTTTATATAATTATCTATTAAATTTTTATACGCTTATCTATTAAATTTTTGTATGCTTATCTATTAAATATTTATATACTTATCTATTAAATTTTTATATACTTATCTATTAAATTTTTATATGCTTATCTATTAAATTTTTATATACTTATCTATTAAATTTTTATATGCTTATCTATTAAATTTTTATATACTTATCTATTAAATTTTTATATACTTATCTATTAAATTTTTATATACTTATCTTTTAAATTTTATATGCTTATCTATTAAATTTTTATATACTTATCTATAAAATTTTTATATACTTATCTATTAAATTTTTATATGCTTATCTATTAAATTTTTATATACTTATCTATTAAATTTTTATATGCTTATCTATTAAATTTTTATATGCTTATTTATTACATTTTTATATTCTTATCTATTACATTTTTATATGCTTATCTATTAAATTTTTATATACTTATTTATTAAATTTTTATATGCTTATTTATTAAATTTTTATATACTTATCTATTAAATTTTTATATGCTTATCTATTAAATTTTTATATACTTATCTATTAAATTTTTATATGCTTATTTATTAAATTTTTATATACTTATCTATTGAATTTTTATATGCTTATCTATTAAATTTTTATATACTTATCTATTAAATTTTTATATGCTTATTTATTAAATTTTTATATACTTATCTATTAAATTTTTATATGCTTATCTATTAAATGTTTATATGCTTTTATATTTTTATATACTTATTTAATAAATTTGTATATGCTTATCTATTAAATTTTTATATACTAATCTTTTAAATTTTTATATACTTATCTATTAAATTTTTATATACTTATCTATAAAATTTTTATATGCTTATTTATTAAATTGTTGTATCCTTATCTATTAAATTTTTATATACTTTTTTATTAAATTTTCATATGCTTATCTATTAGATTTTTATATACTTATCTATTAAATTTTTATATACTTATCTATAAAATTTTTATATGCTTATTTATTAAATTGGTGTATCCTTATCTATTAAATTTTTATATGCTTTTTTATTAAATTTTCATATGCTTATCTATTAGATTTTTATATACTTATCTATTAAATTTTTATATGCTTATTTATTAAATTGTTGTATACTTATCTATTTAAATTTTATATGCTTATTTATTAAATTTTTATATACTTATCTATTAAATTTTTATATGCTTATGTATTAAATTTTTATATACTTATCTATTAAATTTTTATATGCTTATGTATTAAATTTTTATATACTTATCTATTAAATTTTTATATGCTTATCTATTAAATTTTTATATGCTTATTTATTAAATTTTTATATGCTTATTTATTAAATTTTTATATACTTATCTATTAAATTTTTATATGCTTATGTATTAAATTTTTATATACTTATCTATTAAATTTTTATATGCTTATGTATTAAATTTTTATATACTTATCTATTAAATTTTTATATACTTATCTATTAAATTTTTATATGCTTATGTATTAAATTTTTATATGCTTATTTATTAAATTGTTGTATCCTTATCTATTAAATTTTTATATGTTTTTTTATTAAATTTTCATATGCTTATCTATTAAATTTTCATATGCTTATCTATTAAATTTTTATATGCTTATTTATTAAATTGTTGTATACTTATCTATTTAAATTTTATATGCTTATTTATTAAATTTTTATATACTTATCTATTAAATTTTTATATGCTTATGTATTAAATTTTTATATACTTATCTATTAAATTTTTATATGCTTATGTATTAAATTTTTATATACTTATCTATTAAATTTTTATATGCTTATCTATTAAATTTTTATATGCTTATTTATTAAATTTTTATATGCTTATTTATTAAATTTTTATATACTTATCTATTAAATTTTTATATGCTTATGTATTAAATTTTTATATGCTTATGTATTAAATTTTTATATGCTTATGTATTAAATTTTTATATACTTATCTATTAAATTAACATGTATTCTTGTAGATGCGTCTTGTATATTTTCTTCGTAATTGACTCCAATCGAATTAACAATGAAAAAATGGACACATAAGAAACAATTTATTGTGGCATATATTTGCAGAATCGCATCAACCTCTTGCTCCTTAAACGAACAAAACAACTTGTTCGTTCATTTTGATTATAGCCTTTCAACTTAAGACGCTTATTTGTAATTTCTGAAGTGTTTAGTGTTATTCGATAATGGTTACTTCAACGACCAATCACAATCAATTCGCTAAACAAATTGTAAAAAGGAGCTGTTCCTAATAATTACAAGGCTTTACATGATCCGAGTGTCTAAGAGGGTTAATATTCTTTCGAAAGATTTATTGTTTTTATTATCTGGACAAATACTCGATAATGTTAGAAAGACATGTGAAAATGAAACTGAGCAGAAAAGTGTGAATTGGGGAAGAAGTGATAGATTTATCTCCCCTTACCTCATGTTTCATTTTTCTTTCGTTTTCCCTTTACTATTTTAAAACATTTCTGAAAGTTATTTTTTCTGATTGCGGTATCGTTTAAATTGAATCAAATTATTGTAAAACTGCTACAGAATTAGAAGTAATTTTTAAAATAAATTAATAAAATATTTAAAAATAAAAATAAATAAAAATTTGTTGTAGGTTAAAATGTGATAGCTGAAATAAATTAAAAAGAAAGAAACAGAAACTTTTTTATATTGTCGTCTAAAGTAAGAGAGATAGGGGGTTGTGGTTGAAACAGAGAAGGCTCACAACTCAAGTGTGCCCGCGTGAGTTTGTCACGCGGGGTCGGGTTGAAAAAGGAAAGGAATCAAAGATGGCGGCCGTAGTTTTCATAACATGCGGTCTCGCAAAGTCGCACCGCACGCATGCAAATGAGGGATGCCTGGGCTGTATAAAAGCAGCTGACGTAGAGTAGATGAAGAAATAATTGTTGCTTCTCACCTTGTTGATTTGCGTTTCATTTTGACACACGTTTTGTTGGACTGCTGCTACGACATGAACAACATGATGAAGCTGTTTTGTGGCGAAGGTGACGTGGTGGCTTGACTAACAAACGGCAAAACTCCAAAAAGTAAAATGACGTTGTCACGAACATGCCGTTATTTTTGGGACGAGATGCGTTGGCCCTGTACTTGGAACTTAACGAGTGGAAGCAGGCTAACGCTGACGCAATTCGAACCAGATTGATCCAGAATTTGCCGAGGGACCGTTTGAGGCCTACAACAAATTAAAAGAGGTGAGCTAGACGGGGGAATCCGTCGATATATACGTCAACGAAATCAAAAGCTGTTGAGAATTAGAAGGCATGCAGTGGGTCACGTGGCTAAGATGGCGTTTGTCACTGGATTTCCAGAGGAGATTTCTAAGAAGCTGGAGCAAGTCCGGAATATCGAAACCAAGAAGGTGAGCGAGCTGCTTCCATCTTCAAAAATACTAACGAGCACCTAACCCCCTGGGTCCGTAATAATAGCAGTAACGGCTCGGAAAGATGCGAGCAGAAGCCGGACGAGATTTCGAGTTGCTTGTTTCGAATGTTGAGGCCCACACCTGCGGAGAGGCTGCAGGAAGTTCTTGGAAAATTGTCATCTAGCAGTGAACTGCGCGAGCCCGGGAAACTAGCAAGGAGGAGGGTCGAAGCGCCAGCAACTGCCCCGACTCAACAATGATGGCGCGCTTGGAGTAGATGCCCAAACGGAAAATCGAGGTAGATGACGGAGAAGTTATAGCCCTGATCAACACTATGATGCACACGAGCTTAGATGATGTCAAGTAGTGGCATTCAATGGATCACCAGTGAAATGTCGAGGGAGGAGGATCGTTACGCTTGGAATTGGGGATCACCGGAAGGGAGTCCATGCGGTTGTCACTGACCGACTGGCGCTTAGCATCCAAGCGATTGTCGGAATAGACGTAATATGCCGACTTGAATGTGTCAGAGTCAGCGGCGGTTCGGACCTGCTGGGCGCGCAGTGACAGAGCGGTTTAACGAAGGGAACAGTGAGGTCGGAGACAAGAGAAGGATATCGATTTGTGATCCAAATTTTCAAGCGAAATTCAACGGAAAACAGTGGACAGGGGAATAGATGTGGAAAAATAAAGCGATTGCGCTAACAAACAGAGTGGCATGGTACGAGAATTCACTCAAAGAAGGAGTGAGAAAGGGTTTGAACAAGAAGTGAACAGGTTGATTGAGGAGGGCATAACGTTGCCGTGGGCGGATGACGTCGCGTCTGTCATCTTGCCGTCGATGGTCGTTTTGCAACCTACAAAAGGGAAGATCAGACTAGTCCTGGATTTCCGAGGGTTCAAACAACACGTTGAGTGCCATACTGAGCATCTCGTTGTACATGTATGCAGTGATACCATTAGAGAGTGGGGGCAAATGAACAGTGCGTCTACATTAGTCGATTTAAAATCTGTCTATTTACAACTCCGTGTCGCCAAGAAACTCTTAAAGTACCAGTTGGTCAGATATAAAGGCAAAACCTTACGAGAGTGGAGTTCGGACTGAACTTGGCACCCAAGATCATATCAACCATTCTAAGGAAGATTCTGGAAAGAATGGGGAAAGATGGTATCGAAGCTCATACATTGAAGACATCATGATAAATAAAAATCTGGTGGCTGCAAATGTGGTGGTGGCTTACTTGACGGAGTACAGGTTGTTTGCCAAGTCACCAGAAAAATTGGACGGGGGAGCAGTCTTGGGGCTAAAACTATAACAAAGTGCGTCGGGTGGCACGAGAGTTGCACAATCTGCACTATAAGGGGGGTAAAGAAGATGCTGTTTCTGGTGAGAAAATCGACCCGAGTGTCCACAAAGAACAAGTGAAGCAAGTGGTCAGGACGTGCGGCAGGTGTCACTCAATTGACCCTGCTCCAAGCACGTACGAAGCAAAACTAGGTGCAACGGCGACCTGGGAAAAACAGGTAGTTGACTACGGCCTCGGGCGCTTTGCCCTATGGAGAAGGCTGCGTGGTATAATGGCTAATGAAATAGCGACAATTTCTAAAGCGAGGTCTGATGGAAGAGCTGCTAATCGACAACTAGATTGCATTTAGATCGGTAGCAGTTGCGGAAGTATTGAGGGAATGGAATATCCGTCAATTCTTCATGGCTGCCTTTAGACACAGTGGCAACGAGACTGAGAAAAGAAACCACCAGACAATAAAAGCAATGGCAGAGATACGGAGCAAGCTGTCCGCTGGTACAATATGTCGCCTAGATCGGGACAAGAGCTAGAAACAGATCCACACCTGTTGATATTCACGTACTCCTGAGGGCATCCCAGAGTTGAGTCGCAGAAAGGTAGAAACAACAGGGACTATCAAACTCGGAGATGAAGTATGAGTGAAGCCATGTACCACACATTGGAGTGGGGACGCGTGATCGGAAATAATACGAGCAAGAACATCGCGGTGGATAGGTTACCGAGACCAGTTGAAAATGAGTCGAAAGTGATGTGCAGCAGGAGAATAACGACGCACCTCAGAAGAATGAAAGGCGATCATCACAGTGGATGAGGGAGTACGAAATGTGATTTAGAGATCATGGACATGTTGTCTAAAGAGAGGGGGTTGTGGGGAAAACAGAGAAAGCTTATCGTTTAAGCGTCTCCGTGTATGTGCGTCGTACGGAGTCAAGAAGAAAGGAAGAGAATCAAAGATGGCGCCCGTAGTTTTTTTTTTTTAACCTGGTCTCGCAAAGCCGCACCGCGCGCATGTAAATGAGGGCTACCTGGGCTGTATAAACGCAGCTCTCGTTGAGAAGGTTAGGGTAAGGGTTAGGTGGGGAAATGTGGGGTAAAGAGCACTACGAGAATCCGTAATGATTATTGTTGCTCGTAACCTTGTTGGACTTGACACACGTGTTTGTTGGACTGCTGCTACAATTATTTACTTTTCTTACTGACACATAGAAAAGTTTTCGCAGCTCAACTATAAAAAGAAAACAAGTCTGGGACAACTATGTGAAAATACATTATGCAAAAAAAAAAAAACTAATTAAAAAACAAAAGTTTAAAACAGAATAATATTCAGAATTAATTAATAAAAAATAAAATTTTCGAGTTTACATTATAACATTAATTAAACATTTGAAAAAAAAAACTTAGTAATTAGCTCGTTTTTCTAAGATTTTATTTTCTATTGAGAAATGCGCCACCTTTTTTAATTATTACGGTGTCATTCAGTGTCGGGGAGACTTACCAATGAACTTTTCCAGACCTCATATATACGGCCACTAACTCGGAGTGGTCACAAGGTGAGTTACTAAATGAGTGCAAGAGAAAGTTTATAATATCCACATCTGTGTTGTTTTTCCTTCACCATCGACAATAACAACTAACGAACAAGGATTCAAAAAGTCATGACGATAATTCGAATGTAAAACCCCAGTGTTTCATATAGTATCGTAAAAGAAATTACGAAAAACACAGAGCCGGACGTCGGATTATTAGAAAAGAAGGAACATCTTTAAACCAATGACTCGAAAATACGTACTAAAAATTGTAAGTAAAACTTTCTTCTTTGTTGCTATAAACAACACATTTTATTTTTCTTCGACCACACATAACACTTTTTATAATACGATCAGCCGGTCACTAGCGTGTGACCGACTTCACGTGTTACACTAAATTTTTTTTTTTTTTTTTTTTTTTACAAGGGTGTCACCACTTATCAAGGCCCAGAGGCCACTCGAGGATAAGGTTTAATAGGTATACATTAGTCATTGTGATTTTAGCATAGTAAGCGGTGGGAATTTTGTAACTTGGATTACTTAGGGCGACGATTCAATTAGAACTTGTTCACATTGGACTTTTTCTTTTTTTTTTTTCATAGATATCAACTCATTATCAAGGCCGAGAGGCCACTCAAGGATAAGGGTTAAAGAGTGTACAGTAGAAATTGGACAATATAATAATCATTAGTAATGAAAATTTGTTAAATTTCATAACTTATATGGAACGGCTCATCAAGAACTTATTTACGTTAGACTTGAAGTATTGTAGTCAACCGGAAAGCAGAAAAACGGAAGACAATTCCACAGGCGTGCAGTTCTAATAAAAAAGCTTTGTTCATGGAATCTACGTTTAGGTTTAGGCACAGATAAAGAGTGGGGGGGAATTTTTGATAGTGTTTACAGCTAGACGAGTGTTTCTTGTGAAAGTTTTGCGAGGGGGGACCATAGATTGAAGCTCAGTCGAACACTTTCCATGAAAATAACGATACATCAGAGACAAACTCGCAACATCTCTTCTGTGAGATAGAGGTTGCAAGGAAGAGAAAAGGACATCTCCTACGAGGCTACGAAGTCTATTTTGAACTCTATCAAGGCAGGACAAGTCCTTTCTAGCAGCTCCTGCCCAGATGTGGCAACAGTATTCCATCCTTGGACGTACCTGGCTCTTATATAGATAGAGAATTGCATCAGCAGTGAGATATCTACTGGATCGATAGAAAGATCCCACCATTTTTCCAGCGGCCTTGGCAACAGATTTTATGTACGTGTTCCATTTAAGATCAGGAGTAATCGTCAAGCCCAGAAGCTTGTCAAAACTTGAGGCCTCCTGAAGACGAGAGCCATTCATTTCAATTGATGCCAGATGTGGATCAGAATGTTGATGATGTAAAGAGAGAAGCTTGGTTTTAGATGCATTAAAAGTAACCAGCCATTCCTTTCCCCATTGTACTACATGCTCAAGATCAGAGGAGAGAGAATTGGAGAGAACTTGGTCGTTTACTGTCTTAGATGTGCTACCATTAATGGTAGTGTCGTCAGCATAAATGTCTACAAATGATTTAAGGATGTGATTTGGAAGATCATTAATGTAGATCAGGAAAAGAGTTGGGCCCAGGATGGACCCCTGAGGGACACCGGCATTAATACTGTGGGCTTCTGATTTTTGCCCCTCAACTACTACTCTTATGAACCTATCAGAAAGAAATGATTTAATAATTGAGAAGACATTTCCAGCTATACCATAGCTAGAGATCTTATGAAGTAAACCTTTATGCCATACCCTATCAAAGGCCTTAGATATGTCAAGAGCAATTGCCCTAGAAAGGTTGCCTCCGTCGAGAGATTTGCAATCCTATGAGATATAACTGTAAGCACATCTGCTGTAGATCTAGCAGAACGGAAACCATATTGAGTGTCACTAAGAAGGTTATTTTTGTTGAGATGGTTGATTACTTCTGTATTTAACACAGATTCCAGCAACTTACTCATGACGCACAGGAGACTTATTGGCCTGTACTGAGAGGGGGATGAGCGATCACCTGAATTCTTAAATACAGGGCATACAGATGAAATTTTCCAGGGAGATGGGAAACTATTCTCCTTAAGACAACATTTAAACAGTTTTGTAAGTATGGGCGCTAGTTCAGGTTGAAGTTTTTTTAGTACTATAATTGGAATACCGTCCGGGCCAGTTGCTTTACTGGAATCAAGGTTTTTGATTAGCTTGGCAACATCACGTACAGATATACGTATATCACATAGTGTGTTTTCAGATACAGGAGGAAATATTGGGGGTTGGCGGCCTTGATCGCAAAAGGTAGAATTAGCTGCAAAGTTCTTGACAAAGAGTTTGGCTTTGTCTGATGCTGACGAGATTACCTCAGGTCCATTGATGATAGTTGGAATGGAGCACACGCTTCTGTTCAGAATTCTGTTTGCTATTTGCCAAAACTGGTGGGAACCAAGCTGCTGCTCAGCTTTATTACTTTCTTACAATGGTTGCTGGCAGTCCTGAAAGCGGCTTTAGTTTCCATACATCTATTACGTTGGAAACAGTGGAAAAAGTGATTTCTGTGCGCAATGGAAGCAGAACATTCTGGAGAGAACCATGGCTGGCTGTTAGGTTTTTGCTGAAACTTTTTCGATGGTATTAAACGATCGATACCTACAATTAATCATTCCGTCAGGTCTAATACTATAGAGGACACATCCTTTTTAAATATGGAATGCAGAGGTAGATCAGTTATAAATGTACGGAAGCTATCCCAGTCAGCCTTAGTGTATCGATATACTGTACGATGGAAAGGTACGTCTGGGGACTTATTACATTTCATTTTTATCTTAATTGATACAACAGAGTGGTCGGAAGATCCATGAGGCGACAGAACAGAAACTGAACATAGTTCAGGGCAAGTTGTGAGAAAAAGGTCTAGTAGGCTCGCATACTAGCCGTCATTGTCGGGCACACGGGTGGGTTCCTGAACAATCTGAGTGAGGTCATAGGCAATGGAGAAATCATGACAGAACCTCCCCTCATCATCGGTCTTGTTTGAGTGGGTCAACCATTCGACGTTGTGAACATTGAAGTCTCCACATATGTGAATGTTAGCTGAAGGATAAGCAGATTAGAAACAGTTCCATGATGATGTGACGATGGGCCAGTCAATAGGCTCCTTCATTCTCTCAAGACATCTTCACCTTGATGGCATTCTGGTTGGAACCTTCTTTCGTCGTCTTCAGGACCACTTCGATTTTTAATGCAGACATTTAAGGCAGACCCAAAAACACACAACACGACACAATCGCTATATATGAGAAATACAATTAACTATTTATTCTACAAAATGTATACAATATATACACAAAGACAATTTACAGGTGATAACCTTCAAAATTGAACTAATTAACCTAATTAATGATGAGAGGAGGGTGCTCCCCCTCCTCTCATCTACAGAGGGACAAAAAATGCGTGACGGCCCGGACAGAAAGAGGTCGATTAAAAGAAAGAGAATTATGGGATTGCATATATGTGTATCCCTCCGTCTACAGCCAAATTACCACCTGGCTATGCAGAGGGGGGGGGCGCATAAGCAATTACCACCCATGGCACTACGATATAGTCCACTGCTGAGCGACCAATAGAAACCATGCACCACGGAATATTTATTAAGTTTTTTTTTCCAAATTACAATAATGTTATTCAAGGATTAATTTAAGAAGGGCACTCAGCCTTCATGAGTTAGAATACTCAATTAGGGGAAAAAATTTTCACCAAACAAACGATTCAGAAACCTGGGTAATTAAAGCTATGAAATAGAGTGTTAACATTTTTTTCTTAAAAAAAAACATTTTTAAAAAATTCATTTCAGAGCACCTCAGTCACAATTAGAATTTGTTTACGCAATGCAAATGCCTTTCAAGGAATTTCATTCATAATTTACTTTTTCCCACATTTCAGGGTACATTAAAAAAACACTTGCTTATTTTTGTTGTTTTTGTTGTTGTTTTTTTTTTCAAAACAACTTTCTTTACAAAAGATCCAGAATTTTAAAAAGTTATTTCAATTATTTTGGTTTGTCGTTAAAATAAATTTTACTTTTCAAAGGACTATTAAAATTCCGCATTTAAGTTAGTTAACTTCTTTCTAAAGCAATTCATTTATTATTAAAAACAATCTTTTCAAAAGATCATAAAAAAATTAATTTTGAATCAATTTACCCTCCACAATGAAATTTAGAAACATCCCAATTTTTTTTCTCATTTCGTAATTAGTGTTTTTAAAATTCAGTGTACATTTAAAATTATTTAATTTATTCTTAAAATTAATTTCTTTGACCATTATCAAGGTCATTTCGAATTTAGACACCTTTCACGTTAATTAACTTTTTTTTTCAAAGTAATTAGTTTATTATTTAATAGCAACCTTCTTTCTAAAAGATCACTTAAAGAGATCACTTCGAATCTATCAACTCCCGCCACACCTGGGAGTTATATTAGTCAATGACTAGTTTTGCATAACTGAACAGCTTGAGAAAATTAAAGTTTTAATGAAAAAGAGATCTTTCCAGACTGAGGAATTTTTTTTTCTTCTTAAAAATTAATTCAATAATTAGTAAGTACTTCGTAATCAACACTTCAGAGACCTTTATCATACGGTCCAATTTCAAATAAACCTTCAATCAAAGAATTCGCTCGAATAATTCTTCCCTAATTATCTCCAAGAATTCAGGAAAATTCTTTCATTAGTCAAATAATATTTCTTTAGAAATTATAAAAAAAATCAGACAATATTCGAAATTTAATAGCATAATTTTTCTTAAAAAAACTATGAAAATTACAGAGAACTCTAGAAAAATTCACGTAATCACGTAACAATTGTTTTTTGCAAATCATTCAAAGATTCCAGAAAAGCACTTTAAGTTTATGTTTGAATAATTGTCTTTTTTAATTAAAGCAGTTGAAGACGTCCTTTGAGTAATTTTAAGGAATTATAAGTAATTTTGTTCTTTAAACTTGGTAAAAAACATTTTTTTAATCCAAGTTAATTCGTGCTTATATGTTCTTTTGCAACCCGCCAGGGGGGGGGGGGTTGAATTATACTAACACCACAAAGCAAGAGAGAGTGTGGGTGGAGCGAGGCCTTCACTAACTACCCAGCATAACATTACACATTACGTAATAACTAAAAAAATCTTCGACAATTTTAAGTCATTCTCTCTCACCTTCAAACTTTTAAAGGCTAAAAGAATGGGAGACTTCAAGAGAGGGGAAGAGAAAGGAGGAGAGACACAGGGGCAGGTAGCATTGTTCCACCACACCTCCACCAACACCCTCACAACAGTGGGACCCAACCGGGCCACCCCAACTCACTTTTACATGTGTGCTATTGTTTTAAACAAATGATTGACAGCTAAGAGCTGGTGAATTTAAACATTACAACTATGATTAAAAAAACAAATAAAAATCTATTTATGCTCAATTTCGTAAGGCTCTCACACACAAAAAACTTTCATATTATCTCATCCAAATTTTGACCAATAACATTTTTTCATTTTTTTTTAAACAGACAAAAAAATCAATAAACAAAAAACATCTGTTGATACTGAAAAAAAATAAGCATCAAATTAAAGAGTCCCCCTTTTTTAATGCAGGAAGATTTGCTCTTTTAACATTCTGTTACAAGTCGCAACGACGAAAAATCTACACGAATTGCACTTCAAATTGCTTCCGCACGCGAATTATTTTCCAGATCTGATCCTCATCGACTACTGACATTTTGCAAACCTTAAAAAAAATGCCCCAGAAAATAAGATTTAACTCAAATAAAAAAGTGATATCGGAAGGTGTCGCGTATTTTGAGGCCAAAGATAAACCAGTCTGTAGCGAAATGATGCCGGAAATGGATGACATTTATTCCTTTAATAATTCCAAAAATTTTCTCAACCACCGATTGCCACGTGAAAGTTCTTCGTTCAAACTCCTCGGCTTAACATTCACTGGCAACAAATACATTGAAAACATTGCCAAAACTGCTACAAAAAGGTGGGATCCGTCTATCGTGCTAAACAATACTCACAATTATTAATATCCTATATCTCTACAAGGTCATTAAAACAATATTGTTGCCCTACCTGAGTTTATGCATGTATCACTAGCATCTTCCTCTCTTAATCCAAAAAGTCTTCAATCTAATAGCTCCCGAATTATCAACCAAGTGCGAACCCCTGTCTCATCACTGCAATGTTTCACCCCTGTCCATGTTTTACTTTAGTAGGATGTATTCTAATGAGCATAGCAGGTGTGTACCCTCGACTAACCCGACAAGCAATAAAATTTTAGATGTTGGAAAACTTTCTAGTCGAATAGTTTCCTAAACGGGCTGCAAACCTTTGGAATTCCTTTCCTATTTTCTGCCTCTCTGGTTGTACTGGTAGAAGTTTTAATATAATGTGAAAATACATCTCGCTGCTCTAGTCTCTGCACAATCTCCAGTAGACATGATACCAAATACAGGGTGGGACTAAAAATTGTCGTCCTTAAGAAACCAACACTAGGGGAAGTCGGGGTAAGTTGAGCCAATTTTCCATTTTGGCTCTTCAGAACCCAAACGACTAATTATTTTGCAAAGATGAGTGTATTATTATAAAATTCTTTTATTTGGGAACATTTTGAAACAAGTTGCAGTTTTCTGCTAGTACACCTAAACCGACCATGTGCTTTACAAAAATGCATATCAAATGGCTCAACTTGCCCCGACCATGGGGCAAGTTGATCCAACCTCTGGGGTAAGTTGTGCCACACGGGGGTAAGTTGTGCCACGCAAAAATGTGTTGCAAATAAAGAAAGAACAAGCCCAAAATTGTTGCTGTGGTTATAAATCAAATTATAATAATGAAGTAGAAATGTTAATTACAGCGAATGAACCAGCACAAAATTTGAAACATATATCTGAAAGTAAGTTAATGAAGTTGCCACTGTGACAAGTCACAGCTGAAAACGAGCTGGCTAGAACAACGGACAGAACTGTCAACACTATTTGGCTGTGGCAGCTTGTAAACAACATCTTCTGCATTGAAACCCGTTTCGTCCTTTGGGTTTGGAACAAACACAGGCTTGTCCGTTCCTACCTTCCCAGCAACTTTTTGAAGGAAAACACCTTCAAACTCAAAGTCCTCCCCGTTGAGAGTGTCAACCCGGGCAATATAGTTCACAGTTCGTGATTTGCCAGCACATTTGACAACCACAAAGTCACCTTCGATTATTGGGCTATCCAGATCAATATCACCATCACTATCTTATAACACATCATCAAATTCAAAATCTGAATCATCAGTGTCACTTGAACATGGGGTTTTTGATCTCGGGGGACATGACTTTTTCCCACCAGCATTGAACAAACACTGCTTTCTTTTTGTTAATAGGCTCCTCTTTCTTTTTTCAGAAAGGGCTATCAGCTTCTGTCGTTCAGGGCTGTCAGTCAAAATCTTTGAGCTGCCCTTTTTGTGACCACCTCTTCTTGCCTTTCTTGGTGCTGCTTTCGAAAATGGCTGAATTACAGATGGTGAAATGTATAGACGATGCATGACATCATGTGAGCTAGATGAAACACTCGTCCTTTGGGTTTGGAACCCAGATGCGGATGGTTGCATAAGATCATCTTCTTGCTGTTTTTTGGTCGGACATCATCACTGTGCACGGGCAAGACTGCTCCAGGAACCTCACCTGATGGTCCTGCATCTTCCACAGTAGAATTTGCTTCAAGGCTTTCTGCAGCCACATTTTGCTCACGGTCAGTTGGAAGAGAAGGGGAAAAGTCAATTTCACTAAAGATGTCCCGGTTAAATGAATGAATGCCCGAGGCTTGGAATCCAGCAGCAATGTTCAATGGTGTCATGGCAATCATCTGGGCTTGGTTCACTAGAGCTGGGATTTCATATATTGTTACTGTTTTCCCTGGATTGGATCATAGCCACCCATCCATGGCTCTGTTGTACACTGTTTTGAAGGGTCCATACACTGACCGGTCGAGCTGCTGGAGACGATGGGAAGTGTGTGGTGGAATGGTCAGTAAGACAACGCCATGAGATCTTGCTGTGTTCACAACATTCAAAGAAATGGGTGTTATGGTTGTCGAGGATTAAGAGGATTTTCTTTCCTGGTGAGCATCTGGTGTGCTTGATGATGTGATTTAAATATTCCACAAACACCTCTTCATTCATCCAGCCACTTTGTGTTGCCCTCCCTATGCACTGTGTTGGTCCACCTTTGATGAAGTGATCTCTGTAGTGGACTCTGGGAAAGATGAACAGAGGAGGCACGACTGATCCAATTGCACTCACAGTGTACACCACCGTTACCAATTCTCCGCGTTCAGCGGAGGTGATTGAACCAACTTGTTTCTTTCCTTTTCCTGTGACAACGGCTCCAGGGTTTTGAACGGTGGTGCACCCAGTCTCATCAGTGTTGTAAATGTCACTTGGTGAGAACTTTTACTTGTCCATTATCTGACTCAAGTTGTGGAAAAATTTATCAACAACTGGGCGGTTGAAGGCTGTGGCACGCCTAAAAGATGTTGCTTCTGTCACTCTAATTGCCAGGTTCCGGCGCTTCTTGAAGCCTAACCACCAATCATATCCTGCTTTTTTCTCACGATCCCAACTTGGTGGCAGATTGAGACAGTTTTTTTTTAGCAAACTCATATGCCAGTGTGCGACATCTTCTCAATGACAAACCATGAAACATGTCTGACAATTGTTTCACGTGGTCAGCCAAATCCCTTTCCATTTCAGGACTAAAAACCAATTGCCGTAAGGAAACAGGTGTGTAAGCAGTCCCTGCTGGTTGACTGTCTTGTTTGTCCATGTACCGCTTCAGTGTCATTCGATCAATGTTAAAGTCCTTTGCAGCACTCCTCACACTCTGACTTCCAGTAACAGCGGCAGCAGCCCATTCCATAACGTATGTAGGAGTTTGTCCACGATTTGTCTTTCGCACGTAGTGGCGCATGTCTGGTGGGCTTTTTTTCTGTGAAACACACAAAAAAGAAAAATGAAGTTAACACAATAAATCCGATAATGATGTAGAATATTACTAGAGTGAACTAGTTGATTCAGTGGAGTTCCTGACATAAGTCTGGAACATTGAACAATGAATGCCAGAACAGCTGGCATTTGTAGAGAGGCACCTGCCTCTCCTGGCATGTTTAGCCAATCAGGCGCCTCCAAATGGAATAACCCACCATGCCTGACTAATTGTAGGCTAGTCCATAATGGTGGAGAGGGGAGGTAAGTGCATTCTTGATTCTACAATGATAATAATAATAATGTTAAAAATAATAATGATAATAGTAATAATAAAAATAATTATTATTATTAGAATAACAAAGCGCCTGTACAGCATGCAAATTCCTATCCAAGCACGGCTTACACATCTTAAACGTTTACTAGGTAACCCATAGATCTAATTCTTATACAAGTAGAGCATGTAACTTATACAACATGCATTTTGAATTCACTCTTTAACAGGCCTACTGATGTGGTTGCACATTCATCTGTTTCTTGAAAACGTGTAAAAAGACATATGGGGCAAGTTGAGCCAGTGGCACAACTTACCCCATTAGCATTGGCTCAACTTACCCCAGTCTGACCTCATTGAATTGTCTGTTCAAATGCATGCATCTCATGTGTGGTGAATGTAAAAATCTTTTACAGGTATGAAGGCAAGTAATTGAACAAACAACTACCACATATTATATCTAATCAAACTATTACTATACACAAGAAACATGCACTCACCTCTGTAACGCTTTATTTTACTTTTTTGGCACGAAATCTGATTTTCTTTTACTGCATCAATCTCCAATATTGGTTCAGCAAAACAAAATGGTGGAGGTTAAAGTCACGTGATCAGTTGTTTATAGATTGCATACAAACTTGGATTGGCTTAGTCAATTGTGGTTAAAAGGGGGTGGCTCAACTTACCCCTATGCTCAACTTACCCCGACTTCCCCTACATCTTTTTTTTTTAAACTTTTGTTGAAAACATCAATTCAAGTAACTTGATTAATTACACTTTCACCCCAAACAAGGCACATTGCCACTTTATTTGATTATGTAGTAGAGCTGACATCTATTATATGTAGCCGTCTTCAACCTAATGTTACGTATTATGAATGGCTTATGATCGTCTTGGTTGTATAACGGACAGTTATTTCGTTTCGAAATGAATACGAGATGTTTATTGTTTATAATACAGATTTGTTTTTTTACAATTTACACTTCAAAAGTAACAGTGATAACTATCATCATCGCCGCGGTGGAGGTTAGAGCGAGGGTGGATCGCAGATCTGTGTCAACCTGTATTTTCGCTTTGTCTGTCCGGCTTGCTTTCGTTCTGCTCTTTTTATTTACATCACTTTGACCTGTTAACTTTTTTCTCGCCAACTTGTTTATTATTTGCAACTCCCTATGTCCTGTTGATTGATCTGTTAACATTATTTCCGCTAGCATTTGTTTATTGCACTTTTGTGCTGGTTTTAGTCTAACCCATTTAATATCGGTTAACTTTCCAGGCCGATTGACGTCATGAATATAAGTCATTTTAAATCCCGGAATTTCCCATTGTGTTCTTTTTGTTTGCCTGCATACAGCTTCGTAACACTGGGATTGACTTATTGTTCTTCGATTACACGAACCTCTCCCTAACACTAAATCACCGCCTCGATACGGGTTTGTAACTGGAAGCATGCCTTTTCCACAAGCGCTGGCGGGTGTTCTGCGAATACTCGGCAGATGCCGGCGATCAGGTTGGCTTTGGTGTTGTGGAAGGTCATGTTCGTAATGTTCTCGACGAATGATCAAACAAAGTAGTCCAGCGAGTTCAATGAGAGAAGGGTACAAAGTCGTAACACTCCTTGGTCTCTTTGGACTTGTGGGGTGGAGCCGAGTTCTGCTGCCACACCCAGGGTCTGATTGCCTCAGATGATCATCACACTTTTCAGATGCAATTTCGTGTTGACTCTCAAGCTAACTTCGAAGATGTGAAGTGGCATTATGTGACCCTCACTTGAACCACACTAAAGATCATAACCGTGGTCGGAAATTTTAGACATGTCTCTGTTATTCGTTGCAATCCAGCGACGCATATATTAAGGGTGCTGTTGTCATAACTTGGATCAGCAGAGAGCATGAGTTGTACAGCGGCGCATCTCCGATCCAGCTCGTTGAACATTGTGTCACTTTCAGACATGATAGAAGGTTCCTATCGCTCTAAGGATTTGTATATAACTGGCCAACTAGTAGATGGTCTACAAAAAAAACGGTTTTCATCAAACGGAAATGAAATCATGGCGACAATTTTATCGTTTCAACCTGTAGTAGTCACTTATGCCAAAGTGGCAATGCCTCTTTTGGGAGTAAAAAAAATGGGGTATCATTCTAAATAATCTAAACTCGAATTTTGTTTAAAGTTTATTATTTAGGTCCTGTACTAATTGATTAGTGTGTTATAAATATGTTGTGTTCCTTAATCACATTTTGTCGTCTTCATTTCAAACATTTTTTGCAACATTTTAATTTTAAGCGTGTAATATACTACACCAAATAAGGTAATACCATTGTCTATAGCTTATGCATACAAAGGCTCGCGCTACAAACTACCTACCTCAAACGCGAGACTGATTTTCTTTTAGTTCGTCTCAATGACATTTCTGACGTCATCTACTGTGCACAATTATCCTCATGTGTTTTCATGAATGACGATACAAAACGATGACGTAATCGAGTGTGAAAGAACTTCTGATCCCCACGTAGTGTAGATGTTTTATCTGGATATATTTGGTCCGTAGTTGTATTGTACTTTGGAGGGTACACAAGTGGCGACGTGTAGACTTCCGGTTTCCGCCGTATCAGAAAAGCGAAGGCACTGATGAGAAGATGTATTTCTCCGATAGAACAGATACTACACTTTGATGAATGTAGTCTCGAAAATAATTGTTAGCGAATAATAAATAAAACTGAAGAATAAGCATTGTCAAGTGATATTAAACCACTCGTGACTCGTTGTATATTTGGAATATCTCTATATCTATACTATAATTCTACTTATAAAACGTGAAATATGTTTATTCTATTTGTTTTATTTGACATAGTTATGTAATTATAAATTTCTCCAATATTTCCGTCAAGTGACATGCAATGGAAAAGGACAAACAAAAAAAAATGGCAACTTTCAGTTTTGCCATTATGACCTTAATTCTTACCCAATTTCACGTTCTTAGTCCTAATAGACTCAAAGTAGTAACGCACAACCAGATAGACAAACAGATAATCAGGTACACACGTCGGATCGATAAAAAAAATATGTAAGTGTGAAACTGATGACTAGAATAAATAAGCGAATATATATATACATAAAAGTGAAAGTGTCTGTCTGTCTGTTTGTCTGTCTGTGCATCTGTGTGTCTCTGTGTGTGCATTTTCCTACGCAATAACTCTGTCAATTTTAAGTCTACACTCGAAATTTGATATACAGGGTACTGACATTTGGGAAAATCCATGTGATCGGGTTTCTACCAGAAAGTCGGCTATTAAGGGGTCAAAGTTCAACGATTTTACCTTTGAGAACTCTACCAAACTCCTCCGACAATTTTGGGTCTAAACACTTGAAATTTTAGATATAGGTAGTTTGTACATGGATCTAACTTAATAATTGGATTTGAGCCCAAAACAATAAATCTTACGGGGTTATAATAGAGTTCAAAATTAAAAAAATTGACGGCTTGTTTTTTTTTGTTTTTTTTTTGCTCAGCATACATCTCCAAATGCAAGTATATCTATAAAAGTGAAATTGTCTGTGTGTGTGTCTGTGTGTGTACAATCTACTCTGTCAATTTTCAGTCAACAGATTCGAGATGAAGCATAAGGAGTATTGAGATTTGAGAAAATTATTTTAATCGGTTTTCGGCCGAAATTTGGCTGTCAACGAGTAAAAGATCTACGATTTGATCTTTGAAAACTCTACCTGACTGCTCTGCCAATTTTGGGTTTAAACACTTGAAATTTTAGATGTAGGTTACTTGGACATGGACCAAACGTTTTAGCTGTATTTCAGCCTAAAACAATAAATGTTTAGGGGTTAAAATTGGGGTTGAAGTTATAAAAAAAAAATTACTCCTGCGGCCTCTACCAAATTACTCAGCAATTTTTTTAGCATAAACATTTGCAATATTACATAAAGTTTATTCAGACATAGGGCAAGCTTTTCAATCGTTTTTAGGCGGAAATTTGGTTGCCAAGGAGTCAAAGTTCGCAAGACTTGACCTTTGGAGATTCAAACAAACTATTCAGCCAATTTTGGGTCTAAACATTTGAAATTTTTACATAAAAGATATATATATACATATATATATATATATATATATATATATAAAAAAGTAAACGTGTCTGTTTGTCTGTCTGTCTGTGTGCCTGTGTACATTTTCCTTCGCAACAACTCTGTCAATTTTTAGTCTACAGACTCGAAATTTGATATATAGGGTACTGACATTTGGGAAAATCTATGTGATCGGGTTTCGGCCAGAAATTTGGCTGTTAAGCGGTCAAAGTTCAACGATTTGACCTTTGAGAACTCTACCAAACTCCTCCGACAATTTATGGTCTAAACACTTGAAATTTTAGATATAGGTTTCTTGGACATGGATCTAACTTAATAACTTGATTTGACCCCCAAACAATAACTGTTAAGGCGTCATAATAGGGGTAAAAGTTTAAAAAATTGACCGCGTTTTTTTTTTGTTTATTTCTTTTTTGCTCAACATACACCTCTAAACACGCGCGAAACGCCGGGCGTAAATGCTAGGATATCTATAAAAGTGAACGTATCTGTGTATGTATCTGTGTGTCTGTAGGTCTGTGTGCCTGTATACATTTCCCTACGAAAAATCTCTGCCAATTTTAAGTCTACAGATTCGAAATTTGATATACAGAGTACTGAGATTTTGGAAAATTTATGTGATCCGTTTTCGGCCAAAAATTTGGCTGTTAAGGGGTCAAAGTTCAACGATTTGACCTTTGAGAACTCTACCAAACTCCTCCGCCAATTTTGGGTCTAAACACTTGAAATTTTAGATATAGGTTTCGTGAACATGGATCTTACTTAATAACTGGATTTAAGCCCCAAACAATCCATGTTAAGGGGTTATAATAGAGGCCAAAGTTTTAAAAAATGACCACTTTTTTTTGCTCAACATGCACCTCCAAACACCCGGGCAACGCCGGGCTGAAATGCTAGTATATATATATATATATATATATATATATATATATATATATATATATATATATATATATATATATATAGCTGAACGTGTGTGTGTGTGTGTGTGTGTGTGTGTGTCTGGTCACGAATAGATTTCTATATGGGTGACTATTTTTAAAAACTGATTACATATAATGATAGAAGATATATCGAGGATCAGGAATAGTTATGTTTGATCTAGCAGAACGGTGGTTCATACAAATTGTGGGGTCTGCGTTCGCGCCTGGCCCCTCAAAGTATGGAATAAAAATGAACAAAAAAACGTTTACAAGGGTTTTTGATATAGCTGTACATAAGAATACTTTGATAAGTATGTTTCAACCTAAATAGGGATGGTATACTAAAATTGTGGGGTCTGCGTTCGCGCCTGTACTCCATTGGAATATGGCACAAACTTTAACAAAGACTTTTCATATCTATTTGCGTAAGTATACTTTGATAATTATGTTTCAGTTTGAAGAAATATGGTATAATAAAATTATTGGGTGTTCGTTCACGCCTGACCTCCATAGAATGTCACAAAGTTTAACAAGGTTTTCTAAAAGGGGTGAGGGTCCACAATAAACCCTTAACTTTAATCTTAATTCACGTTAGCTTTTATTTATTTAATGACACTCTTTCGAAAATAGATAAATAATAAAAATTAAGAACGTTACTTGTTATCGTGTCAAAAGAAGGAGAAAATCCTGCTCACATGATTACGTGTCTTTTTAAAAACACTTACATAACCTTTTTATTTTTATTTATATATCTGTTTAAGATTTTTTGTCAGTATACTAGAAGGAATTCAGTTGATTACAACCCTTTCTGCGTGTTCTTTACCTTACAATAGTACAATCCTGAATCCGACGGCGCAATACTACACCGTTCAATACTGTAAAACTGAAACGAAGCAGGTCTGCTTGTCATTTTCTTCTTATTCATATTTATATCGATTCTTTGCTTTAAAAACTAAAGTAATTACGTGTTTACTTTTTTAATATCCAATTTTGCAGTTTCGGATTATTTTACTAAAGTAAGTAAAGCTTCATTATTTTTCAAAACAGTTTTTGTTTCTTTGTTTTTCGATATTTCGTCGATATTATTTAGTAAGAGTGTTTAGCAGAAAATCCAATAAACGATTATCCGAAAAAATAAATATACAAGAAATAAATGTTACCATAGTCAATAAAAGTTCAGTTTATGTTTTTTGTTGTTTTGAAATAGTTTGTAATGTTCTTTACTTGAAATAATTTCAGGGAACCGAAATTAAAACGAAATTTGAGGCGATAACTACTTAAATGAATTTTTATATAAACTACACATGCCATAATCGAATATTCCTCTAGCACAAAATAACGGAAAACATTAAAATATGTTTATAAATATTCCTTACATTGACGGAACTCTCTTAAATTGTTAACACAGAATGCTCAGGTGCCCCTCCTTCAAATTGAAAACGGGGCTCTCCATTTCAAATTTGATTTTTTTTTAAAGCCGGTTCGTGAATTAAAAAGAAAATTTTTTTTACAAACTACTTAAAAATAAAAACCAATGAACTTTTCTACCATAAAAGTAACTTTTATTGACGATGGTAACATTTATTTCTTGTATATTTATATATATATATATATATATATATATATATATATATATATATATATATATATACATATATATATATATATATAACATTTTCTGTTTGTAAGGAAACATCATTTTGTTGGTCACTCTTGGCTACGAATGGAAACAAAGTTGATATAAAAAATATATTATCGCGAAAATTATCTTTACTTTCATCATATTTTGCTTGGGATAAAATTTTTGAGTATCATAACCTATCTGTTTACCCCCCTCCTTTTCATAACCTATCATACTTTCATTAATCACGGTCCATTTTCTGTAGGCTGTATTTGAACCCAGTCAACGACGGGTACTTCTGCTAATATATATATATATATATATATATATATATATATATATATATATATATATATATATTTGTTAACAAACACGGTTTGTTCAAGACAATGCGGTTAATGTGTGAATTGTCATTTTTGTGTTGTAGTCGACAGCGTAGAAAACGCGGCAATCACTGGGAAACACAGATCTTTTACCGCGTCTGCAGTTTTCTTTTTTACTTTTAGACATTAAAACAAAAATAAATCATATGCTGTAATAAAAGAAAACAACAAAACAGAAACCCCACTTACTTTATTTAAATTCAGCACCACATTCCTTAAAGTTTTCACCAACTGAAAAAAATAAGATTTACGTTATAGCTAGCCTTGCGCCAAATTTTAAATTAAAAATAAGAAATAGTGCCTGACATGATTCGTACTCACCAGAGATCACATGTTAAAAGTGACACGTGAGTGAATAAATAGTTTTCATCGTCTGATGTTGTCTATATGTTTTGAGTTTGTTTTTATGACTCATATGACAGAAAGGCTTCTGGGATAAACCGAGAAAAAAAGGCAATTCGCGACAACTGTGTACAACGATGGTAATGGAAACAATGTGTGTCGATGCTTGTTTGTCCAATGATCCATTCCAGCAACGTGGAAATGGAGGAGGTCACCTGTATAGGTACCAATTTTCCCTTCATATTTGCTTTTCTAGAGTGCAATTGCATAACGTTTTTAAACTACGCACTTGTAAATGTCTCGCTCTGATATTTGTACGTGCTCTGCGGCAACTTCAATTATTTGACCAACGCACATCACTTGATAATGCTTATTCTTCAGTTTCATTTATTAATCGACAACAATTTTCAAGACTACATTCATCAAAGTGTAGTATCGGTTCTATCGGAGAAATGCATCTTCCCAGGCATTGCCTTCGCTTTTCTGATACGGCGGAAACCGGAAATCTAAACATCGCCATTTGTGTACCCTCCAAAGTACAATACAACTTCGGACCAAATATATTCAGATAAAACATACAGAAAATTTTATAATACGGTAATGGCCACCAGTAGTCATTGCTTTGGACAATTTTGAACAGGACATGATTAGAAATTTAAAGATTAAAAGAAATGAAAATATTCTAATTCAACAATAAATAAAACTTGTTTTTCAAATATACGTAATGATCCTAATTTAATAGTTTCTAGTTGACAAATCACTGTAGCTTATAGAATGAGTTACAATACTGAAATAAGTTAATTTTGAATGAACGGAAGAAAGATTGTTAAGATATCTACGATATTAATTCCTCATTTTTGAAAATATGTTTTAATATTAATATACAAAAGATCACAAGACTTTAACAACAATCTTAGCATTAGATTAATCCCCCTGTATCAAAGACATAGGAGTAGTAAGTAAAAGAATTTTGGATAGAATCCTGCCGAAAATAAAATTTAAAGTAACTCATAGTTTATGGTGATTTTCAGAGGAAGGTCTTAGTTTGAAACATTACTCACAGGGGAGAACTAGCAGGAACTGAAACAAATATAACCAGATTAGAAATTGGCATATTTAAATAAGCTATAACACTAATTAGATACAAGAAAAATTTTGGATGAGGAAAATAGAAC
>NC_136501.1:76798456-76943456 GCF_053919585.1 Euprymna scolopes
CATCTACAAGAAGGAAAACTGTGATGTAAAAACTGCCGTATACTGTATACTCTGTCTTGTTGCAGTCATCTGCACCGACAAAGATTAGCAGTAATGCCAAAAAGTGTGACTAGGTCTGCACAAAGCCTTCACCACTATAAAACATATCATTTGTGTGGATTTCTGAACTTAGTAGTTGTACTGAAACCTCATACGTCGAAATCGACAGGAGAATCCATATATATATATATATATATATATATATATATATATATATATATATATATATTTGTCATCCACATATAGTACTGTTTCGTTGTATCACAACCCATCAGTGCGGCTAGACAAACACCTTTCCCCAGCCGTGGATTGAACCTACAACCGTCGCATTGACAGTCGGCAGCTCTCACCATTCGGCTACAAATCAGTGCCGTTAATATTTCTCCTAGAATGTGCATTAAATCCACACCCTCCCGTCGCAAAGTGCTCGAACCATCAGCTTGTTTATAAACAAATTAATAGTGGGCTTCGCTTAATCGCTTTAAATACGCGTCGGGTGAAAATATATTTACAAAGTGCTCAACCCAATAATATATATATATATATATATATATATATATATATATATATATATATATACATATATATATATATATATATATTATTATTATTATATTTTCTATTATATTTTAAAAACAATATATATGTGTGTATGTATATATGTGTATATATACACTGCGTATCAAATTATTAACGAGTTTACATTTTTTTTAATATTTAAGGAACGAGTGAATAAAAATCCATGAAACTTTGAGAAAGTGCGTACAATACTATTCGGTTACTCCAGTCAAAAAATAAAAGTATTTAAAACAGTATTAGCGAAACTATGGCTGAAGAATATCTGTTGATTTCAGTCTGTCAAGTTATTAACGAGGTTGAGAAGAAAAAAAAAAGAATATACCCATAACTTGTTTATTGAAATAATTTTCAAACATTAAATGAACTAGAAAAAATGCTTAGAACACAATAACTACATAGCAATTTCAACGTTGGCATAATTAGTAGGTGATATGCGATCCTTTTTGATGAATGACTTGTAAAAGACAAAATTAGTCAAATTTGTGATTTCGTCAACAGTTATTCCTCACAATACCTCTTGGAGAGCATTCCACAACTCATATTTGCTCTTAAATTGGCATCCATTTGCATAGAGGTGTCGCTTTATGATACTCCAAAGGTTCTCAATCGGGTTCAAATATGGTTAACTCGCAGACCACTCCATCTTCCGTAGCACAGAGAGCCCCAGTTGTTGCAAATACTCTTTGCTTTTGTTTGCTGCATGCAAGGGAGTATTACCCTCATAAAAATAATGATTTTTCTGAACGTCAACCTTTACTCCTTCAGTCATGGTTCAAAGTGCTCGTTCAGAAAAGCTATGTAAGCATTTAACGTAATTTTTACGCCTTCTAGGACACTCCATGGGCCAACTAAAGTACCTCCGATAATCCCAGCCCAAATCATTATCCCACCGCCACCTTGTTGGCGCCTTAAATGCTGATGACGATGTCGTCTATGTAGGACCCACCGCTTGCTCCAGCCATGTGAGCCATCAAGAGTAACACGCACTTCTTCCGTGAACAAAACTTTGGAAAAATCCGTTTTCATATTGTCCTCAGCACATTTCAATCGGTTTTGTATGTGATGTTGCTTTAAGGGAGGCTTTGTCACAGGCTTAACAAACTTTGCCACTTCTTTCAGAGGGTGACGTCGAGTACTTTTTGAGGCATTCGTCAATCCCGCTTGGTCAAAGATTTCTCGACTTGTCTGCCCAGGGTTCTTAACAACTTCACGTTTAATTTGGAGTAGAGAACGGCGTGAAACAACTCTAGATTTACCTTTATCAGTTCTCTTACGTAACTTTGTCGGGTCCTTAACAAAAGTCTCCACAGTTTGATGGTACCTTCCTATCATTTTCGATATTTCGAAAGTAGTTTTACATTTTGCTAACTGTTCTGTAATAGTACTCTTTTCAGAACTACTCGAACCACTTTTATGACCCATTTTATTGACGAAAGAAACTGCCTTGTTAATAATTTGACACACCTCAAATACCGTGGATTCAGCAATTACGATGGCAAGTTGTTTACATTGCGCGGAACAGTACGAAAATTCCACAGTATGCGCAGCTCAGCATTGCCAACGTTTCCGAAGCTTTTGATACGAAACAACAGGTAAGTTTCTGAAACTGGTAAAAAAATGTTATCTCGCTAATAATTTGATACGCAGTGTATGTATGTTTGTATATATGTGTGCATATAAATATATATATATATATATATATAGATAGATAGATAGATAGATAGATATGACAGAACAAAGGGACTTTTTTCTTCTTTTTCTTTCCTTTTGTTAAGGAATATACGTTATACAACAAGACTCCACATAAACCGTGTGGACAATTGATCCTATTTACAAGAGCGACGCAACTGAAATTGTCCGGTTAAGAGAACTTTGGGTCTTCTTAGACTCGGTGATCGATGACCTCTAGAGGTCATTGCGGTTACAACGCTTACCCGAGCTCGAGTATATATATATATATATATATATATATATATATATATGACTAATTCTAAAGTAAACTGTAGCCATTCTGTAAGTTATAATGTTCGTTTTGTTTAAATATATGCGAGTGGCCAAGAAGTAAACAATCTACACGTAATGTTGGTGTCATGTTTGTATATGGTGCAACAATTTGCCGTAACGCTTGCTTGGCACACGCCATGTTGTGTATAATACGTTTGCGTTCGTTTTTTTTTTTTTGTTTTTTTTTTTTTTGTTGAAAGTGTAAAATCTGGTATAAGAGAATTACAGCTGCCATCCAATGAGAATGAGTGGGATTTTCGTGGGGAGAAATTATTATTTTCTGAATCTGCGAATCGGAAGTGAACGTTATATATATATATATATATATATATATATATATATATATATATATATATATATATATATTCATCCACATATAGTACTGTTTCGTTGTATCACAACTCATCAGTGCGGCTAGACTAGCACCTTTCCCTAGCCAAGGATTGAACCTAGAATCATTGCGTTGATAGCCAGCAGTTATATTATCAACCAGCTCTTTGTGGGTGTAATCTCACAAAGGTCATCTTCGGTGTCTGTTATCCTGGAAACCATAGACTCTTGTGATCAACTAGCGAGTTCATATGACACCCGGTCATATGTGCTTGCTAGAACCCTAAACTACTGAATTTATCATTATAAATATGTATTCTAGACAACAGGTACATTTTTATAACTATACCATTTCATGAACATTTATATTTCAGTCACTTTTCGATTACAATATTTTCATTAACTATGAGTGATTAATGCAGAAAAATATTTGCCAAACATGCGCGAGAGTTTTGATCGGGAAAATCGACTTGGCCGGTATCGATTAAGAACCGCCGCGGGTAAGCAGGTTTAACAATAAAGTGTGTTGTTTTAGAACAAAGTCTTTCGTTTTGTACTATGTTGTATGACAACAGACATAATCAAGCAATACATACTGGGGAAGCAATGTTATTGGCTCAGCATCTCCTATCTAAACGTTTGTATCATTTAAAAATTCCTATTTTCCATTAACAAAGTCTATTAAGCACCAATGTCCGCCAACTTCTGATTGTCTTTTAAGTATGTTTTATCTCTACTTTTTACTATTTAATGATATACAAAGAATTTAAATGTATACAAAAGTAAATATATAAAAGATAATTATTCAGTACTATCTCATGTTGGGAAGGGTATTATGGTGGGTCGTCTGAAACAACTTCACCGGGAAATGCTGACAAGGTCGACCGTGGCTGATTTGGCAGCCATCTACATTACTCCTATTTGGGAATTGGATTTCACATATAAACTAAATTTCTGTTCAACTTTGTTACTGCTAAATCAAACTTGTACTATCTTCTAAGCAATTCCACATGGGGTGATAATTACTCATATGAAAATCAGCTGTTTTTCATCAAGTTAAACATTCGATTTTCAGACCTGAATATTCAATATTTTATTTGACACTAGCTTGGCTGGCCGGTGTTGCTCAGGTGTTTGGAGGTATTTGTTGAGCAAAAGGAAAGTGGTAATAGACAGACAGGCTCGAACCTGTACCGCGAAGGGGAAAAAGAATGTGAAAAAAACGTGACATCTTTGCTGTTGCGTCCATCGGCAAACTGAAAGTGGTGAAGGTTTAAATTAAGACTAGTCAATCGAAAAGAGGGGATAACTTTCGAAAATATCGACGAAAAAAGCGATCCCTCCTTGTAGAAAACTGCCCGGTTGAGGGTGAAGATATTAATGTTTTTAGCCAATTTTCCGATATTTGTTGCCCGAAGGGTCGATCTTCAGAATGATACCAATCTTCTGAGGATCCGTCGCCTCTGTCGAAAGTTTTAGGCAGATATACAAACATACATACATACATTTAAACAGACAGATGAGATTTATATTGTAGATTATTTGGCAACACCTATTCATTTGATGTTTCTGAATTTTCGAGATGATTGATATTTTGTATAATTTTATTCGGATTACTGCTCTTATCTGGAGTGTTATTTGTACAACTGAATTTTTACAACTGAATTTTACTTGGTATTTTACCCGTTAAGTCACGGATCCTTGCATCACGGATAAAGTACTAAGTAAAATTCAGTTGGAAGTGACACTCTTCTGGGGCTGAAGGTCCAATCCTTAATGCGGGCGAAACTAGGAATACAACTGCTACCCGGTCATGGTTCGTAACTTCATATCAATTAGATAATTTCCATGGCGTATCTTGACAATATTTTCTTTGGGGAAACCTATACGCATTGAGAAGAAGAAGAAGAAGAAGAAGAAGAAGAAGAAGAAGAAGAAGAACAACAACAACAACAACAACAAACTAGCACGATAAGCAGCAAAATCCCACCTCTTTCACTATTGAGGTTCCTAAATGCTAGAAAGCCTACTATTCTAAATACTATTCTAATAGTTTCTTCCCTACAACTGCTAGACTTGGAATTCACTCTCTGTTTCCTATTTCACTAACTAATAAACTGTAGAAGTTTCAATATAATGTTATTCCTGACATGAAAGACCTACATGAGATCCGTTGCCAAAATCTCTTGAAAGATGGTTGGATCGTTCTACCGCTCGAGAAAGTATCTCCCGACACAATCCTCAAAATTCTGTAAAAGTAAAAAACGGCCTAAGATGGATTATTATTGTCACATCTAGGGTGGAGCCCACAAGGGCACGTTTTCCGACACTGACAAAACTGTCTTCGAAATGAAGTGGGTGATGGCCTTTTCGCCCCCCCCCTCTTTCTCGCAGAAGAAAAATTGCTAGTCTGTCTCTGCTCTATTGATACTTTTATGGTAGGTGCTCAACTGAGCTCCAATCTATCATTCATTCGCAACAAACAGTTGCCTAAAAAAAACAACTGCGAAAGATTTTCCTCACTCCCTATCTGTGTCGAAAACTAAACGAAACTTCCATGAAAAAGTTGTTCGTCGCGGAACGTGATACTGTTTGTCTGCTTCTCGGTTGACTATAACCTGTTCTTTTTTAAGTTCAACAGAAATAAATTATTATTGAGTCATCCATTTAGATACTCTATCCCTATCAAAGTTCCACCGTGTCTGACTAACACTAACTAACACTTAACTCTTATCCTTGAGTGGCATCTAGGACTTGATAAGAGATGACCACCCTAAAGTAAAAACTTCTTTGCTGGATAATGGAAAATGTTTGCAAGCTGACTATATTTTGACAGATCAACTGTTAATTTTCATTTCTATTTTAGTATACATCTGTATGTCATATACCTTATTTCATATCCAATAATATATCTACAAACAGGTATTGCCCGTAAATTATTAAGGTGCCTGAAATCGATAATTTCTACTGTACACTCTTTAACCCTTATCCTTGAGTGGCCTCTGGGCCTTGATAATGTGGTGATGCCTTTGTAAAATATATATATATATATATATATATATATATATATATATATATATATATATATATATATATAGTTGTTTTACATAACCATGTTTCAGTCAACCAGTTACAAACACCTACACAAAAGATTAGTCCGTAATGAAAATTTTACAGGAGTTTACAAGCACAAAATTTTATCAGGAGGTCACATCACGTTGCATTCAAAATAAGAAAGATAACAGCATATATGTGAAGAAGAAAGAAGACAAAGAAAAAAAGGAGAATAAATGTGTATATCAAAATAGAGAGAAGAAACAGAGGAAAAAGAAAGGAGAGAAAGGAAGAGAAAGAAAAAGGAAGAAAAATGATAAAGGAAAAGAGTACAAATATTAATAATAATATTATTAATAAAAATATACATAGGCCTAATATATATCTATATCTATATGTATATATATATATATATATATATATATATATATATATATATATATATATATATATATATATAAGTGAACGTGTCTGTGTGTCTGTGTGTGTGTCTCTACGCAACAACTCTGTCAGACTCGAAATTTGATATACAGGGTACTGAGATTTGGGAAAATCGATGTGATCGGTTGTTAGCCAGAAATTTCGCCGTAAAGCGGTCAAAGTTCAACGATTTGACCTTTGAGAACTCTACCAAACTCCTCCGACAATTTTCGGTCTACACACTTGAAATTTTAGATATAGGATCCTTGGACAAAATTGACCTCTGCGGTCTCTTCCAAATTACTCAGACAATTTCTGGTCTAAATATTTGAAATTTTACATAAAGGGTATTCAGAGATAGGGCAAGCTTTTTCATCAGTTTGGGTCGAAAAGTTTTAGTTACCAATATATAAAGGTATGTATGTATGTCTGTTTGCATGTCTGCCTTAAACTTTCAATAGAGGCGACGGATTTTACCAAGATCAGTATCGTTTTAAAGTTCGACCTTTCATTCGACAAATATCGAAAAACTGGCTAAAAACATTAATATCTTCCCCTTCAACTAGGCACTTTTCTACAGGGGGGGGTCACTTTTTTCGCCGATATTTTTTAAAGTTATCCTCTCCTTTAGATTGTCTAGCCTTAATTAAAAAAATGTCGCTTCCGGTTTGGCGGTGGTCGTAATAACATAAACGTTAGGTTTTTACCCCGTTTTTTTCCTCCTTTGCGGTACGGGTTCGAGCCTGCCTTCCTACTACCATATTTTATTTTTTGGGGCTCAACATACACCTCCAAACACCCGCAAAACGCCGGGCGTAAATGCTAGGATATATATAAAAGTGAACGTGTCTGTGTGTGTATCTGTGTGTCTGTAGGTCTGTGTGCCGGTGTACATTTCCCTACGAAACAACTCTGTCAATTTTAAGTCTACAGATTCGAAATCAAGTTATTAAGTTAGATCCCTGTCCAAGTAACCTATATCTAAAATTTCAACTGTTTAGACCCTAAATTGTCGGAGGAGTTTGGTAAAGTTCTCAAAAGTCAAATAGTTGAACGTTGTCCCCTTAACAGCCGAATTTCTGGCCGAGAACCGATCACATCGATTTTCCCAAATCTCAGTACCCTGTATATCAAATTTCGAGTCTGTAGACTAGAAATTCCCAGAGTTATTGCGTATGGAAATGTACACACGCACACACACACACACACAAACTTTCACTTATATAGATATACTAGCATTTAAGTCCGGCGTTGCCCGGGTATTTGGAGGTGTATGTTCAGCAAAAGAAAAAAAAAAAAAAAAAAGCGGTTAATTGTTTTTAACTTTGACCCCTATTATGACCCCTTAACATTTATTGTTTTGGGCTCAAATCAAGTTATTAAGTTAGATCCATGTCCAACGAACCTATATCTAAAATTTCAAGTTTTTAGACCTAAAATTGTTGGGGGAGTTTGGTAGAGTTCTCAAAGGTCAAATCGTTGAACTTTGACCCCTTAACAGCAAAATTTCTGGCCGAAAACGGATCACAAAGATTTTTCCAAATCTCAGTACCCTGTATACCAAATTTCGAGTCTGTAGACTAAAAATTGACTTGACAGAGTTTTTTCGTAGGGAAATGTACACAGACAGACACGTTCACTTTTATATATATACTAGCGTGGGGTACCCGGCATTGCCCGGGTGTTTGGAGGTGTGTGTGGAAATTCCGGGGGGAGGTAAAAAAAAAAGAAAGTATGAGGATCGAACGCGAATCCTTTAGGCAAAGTTGTAAATTAAAGTGTGAAAAAAAAAGTGCGACGTTAACCATTGCCCACCGTGAGATGCTAACGGAAACACGTTTGAATTTATTTAATTACTTGGATTCGGCAGGTTCCCGTTTTAATGAGTTAATGAGGTCAAGTTGGACTGCAGGATTTTTATTTTCCCAAGATGTTATAGGAAAAAGACTAACCCACATGCGGCGAGCGACAAATGTTGAATATTTATCTTCCCGAAATCGAGCAAATTAAATAGACAGGCGAGCTTCGTTGTTAGCTGTGAGATATTATGATTTATATGTGATATAAAAAGTTTTAAAAAGTTGTGAAGCAACCGACCGCTTCTCTGAAAGAAGCCTTTTGTAGACATACAGAAAAAGCGAACACACACACATACATACATACATGCATACATTTTCGCTTTTATATTTATAGACTAGCATGGGTGCCCGGCGTTGCCCGGGTGTTTGCAGGTGTATGCTGAGCAAAAAAAAAAAAACTCTTAATTTTTTAAACTTTGTCCCCTATTATGACCTCTTAAAATTAATTTTTTGGGCTCAAATCAAGTTATTAAGTTAGATTCATGTCCAAGGAACCTTTATCTAAAATTTAAAGTGTTTAGACCTAAAATTGCCGGAGGAGTTTGGTAGAGTTCTCAAAGGTCAAATCGTTGAACTTTGACCTCTCCACAGCAAAATTTCTTAATGAAAACCGATCACATCGATGTTCCCAAATCTCAGTACCCTGTATATCAAATTTCGAGTCTGTAGACTTAAAATTGTCAGAGTTATTGCGTAAGGAAATGTACACAGACACAAACACACACACACATACACACATACACACACAGACAGACACATTCACTTTTATATATATATATATATATATACAGAGAGAGAGAGAGAGAGAGAGAGAGAGAGATGCAATATATATTAATGATTTAAAAAGTATAAAAAAACAAGGCCGATAGCCATTACTCGCATGCTCTCGTGTAGTGAATGGATGTGTGAATGTAGGATTGACATGAAATTCTTAAAGATGAACTAAAATGGCCGAAAAATGGGCTGAAATGACTTAAATGAATAAAAAGTGGATGACTTAGAATGACTTTAATGAACTTAAGGATGAATTGAATCACCTTAAGAATGATTTGAATGCTTAAAAAATAAATGGAATCCTTCAAAAACAACTTGAATGATCTGGAGAATGACTTGAATAGCTTTGAGACTGACTGGTTGTAAAATGGGTTATCATTTTACATTAAATTAATACAGAAAAGTGATCCCCCACTTTATATCACAAATTTACACATATAAGTAAGAACAGATACTTTGATCTTGGCTAAAAGGCCAAGAAAAGTGTATTTATTTGCTCCCCCACCAAGCAAATAAGGCACAAAGATAGATGCGAGCCATCACCTTGCTGACATATGACCAGTACCAGCAGAGTTCGCGGCAATCGAAGAAAGCATGATCAGTCGTTTCTACGACCGTTGTCCCACAACGGGGACAATCAGGCGACTCCAAAAACACGAAACTGCATTGTACGCTGTTGAGTGGAAGTGCATTTCGGGCCAATCACAAGGTCAGAGAGAACTCTGAATTGTTCAGATGACTCGAACTTGGCGCCCAGCTCCACACGGAGTGGATCTCACTCTGCTGCCAACCCAAATGCACACATAACGGGTCGGCGGCGGCCCCTTTCGGTAGATCCCTGTGGAGTTCCCTATGGGTAGCAGTCACAAGATTGTGGGACCTTGGTAGTCGTTTTAACGCGGCTCGGCACTCTTTCATGTAGGCAGATTCTCCCCGTGGCCTGCGATGGCTCTCGATAGAAGGGTCAAGAGTGAGGTCGGGGAAGGCGGCAGTAACCACGGGGTGCCACGGTTGGTCATCTTGCATATAGTGGCTCAGGAAAGCTAGCCTCTCAGCATCTCGATGATACTTCAAATCCAACATTCCCAAGCCTCTCTCATGCGGATGTTGAATACAGACCTGTCTGCTCACCCAGTGTCTTCCTCTGTCCAAAAGAAGCAAGGACAAGAGTTCGACAAGAGCTTTTAGGTGTTGTGCAGGCAGGGGAAGTACGGCCAGTCGGTAAAGGATGAGAGGAAAGATGTAAGTGGCGCATGCCTCAGCTCTACCCTTTAAGGAAAGTTTCCTAGGAAGCCACGAATTGACTGCAGCCTCCACCTTTGACCGTACCTCCAACCAATTCTTGTCAAGCTGAAGACCCAGTCCGAACAACACACCAAGAATTCGAACCGGGCCATCTGTCCAGTTGAAAGGCGCCGGGAGGTTTGCGTTACAACTCCAGGCGCCCAACCGCAGTCCTACCAACTTGCTGCGGTTTATCTTGGCCCCGGTGATTCTTTTGTACTGTGCGAGTGCCTCTGACACGATCTCAATGTCTCTGAAGCTCGACACAAAAACCGTGACATCATCGGTGAACGCGGATACCTTGGCAGCTGAGCCGCCAGGCAGAGCCATTCCGCGCAGGGCCGAATTTGCCTCCCCATGTCTCAGCTTGCGGAGCAGAGGCTCCAAGTCCAGGACATAAAGCAGGGGCGAAAGCGGACAACCTTGACAAACCAATCAAGAGATAACAAAGGGTTTTGAGCGCTTTCCGTTGACTTGCACGACAGCTATCGAAAGCTTTGGACTGATTTAAGTTGATCAGCGCGGCTTGCGTGTCGTCATCTATTCCCCCCTCTAGGATCGTGCGGATCAGGTGCAAGTTATTCTGAATCGATCTCCTCATCACAGCGTAGTTCTGTTCCGGTTCAACTAACTCATCGATAACAACCTGCAGCCGATTCGACAGGACCTTGGCCAAAA
Source organism: Euprymna scolopes (assembly GCF_053919585.1). NCBI lineage: Eukaryota > Metazoa > Mollusca > Cephalopoda > Sepiida > Sepiolidae > Euprymna > Euprymna scolopes. The sequence continues at coordinate 76,809,478 of NC_136501.1, forward strand.
TCTTCAACTCTGTGTTTAGCAGAGTTATGGGCCTGTAGCCGTCTACCTCTTCCCCACCATGCCCGTCACCTTTCATCAGCAATGAGATCACTCCCTTAGTGACTTGCTCTGGGATGGATCCCTGAGCAAACCAGTGGTTGAACTCATCCGTCAGAAGAGGCAGAAACATGGGTGACAGCTTCAAATATAGTTCGTATGGCAGACCATCGAGTCCCGGCGATCTGTCACAGCTGACCTGCTTCAGCGCAGTAAACACCTCCTGCTCCATCACCCAGCCCTCGCAACTAGTCGCTCTAGTCACTTCAAGGCGGGGAGAGTCGGCCAAATAGTCGCTAAACTCAAGGACCGGCAGATTGGGCTGCTGCGTAAAATGCTCTTCAAAATGTTCTTGAAATCCCTTGCAGATCCCGAGTCGATTCCAGGGTGCGTCCATCTGGATGTTTGACTTTCACAATTTTCCAGGCCATACCTAGAAACCTCACGGCACACGTCTGCATCAAAATTGACTGCTTCGTTGCTTATCTTTCTAAGCCTAGCTCTAACTACCTTGCCTTCATAACGCTCGCTAGTCTCGTGTAGAAGGTCCTGCTTGGCTAGTTCCTAACTAACCTTTTCATCCTGTAGCCCGGGCTAGTTTCTGCTCAAGCTTCTTCTTCGTCTTGGCCTTATCTAGTGCGAGATGCTGGGCATACTTGACGGAGAATCTTATGATCTTGGCTTTGAGACCTAACCACCACTTACTCCCGGTAATGTTCCCCACAAGTGCCTTTTTAATTAGTTCTCTTAACTGATCTTGGAAGTCTTGTATCTTCAGAAGGGGGGGGGGGGTTTAACTTCCAGTGAGCCGCTAACTTAGGCCTATTTCCTAGCTTCAGCCGGGCCATAACTAGTTTATGGTCCATCTGGCCTAGCCAAGTGAACATCGGACAAGATAGGAAGTCTACTTTGCCTCTCCTAACTAACATCCTGTCCAAATAGGTATTTGGATAGGAGGAAACGCTATAGGTTCACGTCCACATCTCCCGCCCCGGATGCTCGACCCGAAACCTGTCGACCAGACCGCATGTAGCCATCAGATCAGCCAGGTTGGACTCACACCTCTCCGACCCTCTAGCTTCACCTCCTACCTTATCTATCTCGGGGTCTAAAATAGCGTTCCAATCCTCCATTAGCACTACCCGCTTCCAACCATCTACAAATGCGTCGAGCTGACCGAAGAATGAGACCCTCTGATGAGCAGTGCTGGGTGCATTAACTTCGAAACTCAGAATCTTTTACGGCAACATCGGCCACAACCAGCCTGCCCTCTGCATCCCTATAAACAATGTCGACTGTCGCAGACAGGGTGCGTTTAACCAGCAAAGAGACTCCTTTCCCCCGCGGGCTGCCATATGCTGAGAAAACCTCAAAATCTCGCGCCAGCACCTAACAGTCCACAGAAGAAATGAAATGCGTCTCCTGAATCACAGCCACATCCACTCCCAGGCACAAGAGGCCGTGCCGGAGGTGAGTCGCCCAGCCCAATGATCTCAAGCCCCTCACATTCAGACTAGCAAAATTCAAAGCCATGGTACCTACCTTAAGATGTGTTACACTCAGCTCTGAAGTCAGCCGGGGAAAGGACACCGACGTTGTATGCAATGCTCAAGGTGGTCAGGTTTTTCATGTCTTGACCTTCTCTCACAATGCCGCCGACGTCCAAAGGATGAGTCAATTTAAGGGTCCTATAGAGTGACGGATGGACCAACACTGGGACCCTTCCCTTGCATTGTTTTGCGAGTTCTTCAAGGGAAGGGTCATTTTTCCTAATCAGTTCAATTCCCGGACCAACCCCTTCAGCAGCCTCCAGCATTGTCCACACGTTGGTCTTGAAGGCCTCTAGAAGCCTGACAAAAGTTGTTAGCCGTGGGGCGTCCGGGAAATTAGAAGAGACATTAACGTCTTTTCCCCCTATCTGTTGACAGTCCAACAGAGGTTTAAAATTTTTTCTCTGCCGGTGTGGTAAGTCCATTGCCACAGACAGGGGATCTACAAAACAAAGTTCCTCCCTCGTTTCGAGGGCGAGGGTTCCTGTTGGAGTAAGTCCGGAAGTGGGAGAATCTGAAGGGTCTCTCCCCCTCTCGGGTTCATTCTTTTCTTTCTGGGATGGCGGCTCAATTTGCATTGGTGTGGGGACGAGTGTCTGTGTGGTGTCTGGTGTTGGTGCGGTGTCTGGTGTTGGTGTTGGTGTTGGTGCGGTGTCTGGTGTTGGTGTTGATGCAGTGTCTGGTGTTAGTGCAGTATCTGGTGTTGGTGTTTGTGCAGTGTCTAGTGTTGTTGCAGTATGTGGTTTGTGGGTGGAAGTGGGTTATGTTGTTGTTAGGGGTGGTGTATGCTCACAGGGAGTGGGGGCTGCCTTTTCTTCCCCTTTCCTTCTTTTGCTTTTCTTTTTTATTCTTTTGAATGAACTGGGGAGTGGAGAGGTTGAGTTCCTCTCCCCTCTCACTAGCAGATTCATCCTCAGAGGAGCAGTGTTTTCTTCGCTTGGTCCCCATTTCAATAGGCCAAGAAAAGCTTAAAAAAGTGTCTATTAACAGCAGACCTTTGATCTTAACCAAAAAGGCCAAGCACAAAAGTGTTACAGACAGACCGACCGACTGACTGAGTGACTCATAGAGTCGCTTGCACGCGACTAAAAAGACTCATGCGCCACCACCGAGAATCGAACCCAAAACGTTCAGCTCACAATTTATTTTGCCTCTGCCATCAATTACTGGGCTATGAAAACATTTTTACTGCTAAAAATTAAAACATGAATCAATCAATTTTTTTTTTAATTTTCACACTTTCGCACCAATTTTTCTGGGCTAAAACCCAAATATAAAGTTTTGCATGGATTCAAATACATTATATATGTAGTTTAATGTCTGTAGACCAAAAACTCTAGGAGGAGTTTGGTAGGCAAAATTTGTTAAACAAAAATGCACATATACACTTACACATAAATATATATGGAAACAATTTTGTGTTTACTATAAACTTTTTATGCAAATATTATGCAAGTATAAATCATGTAGAATATCTGCATGAATATAATTACACGTAATAGTTAACTAAAGAGGATTATCCCATAAGAAAACCGAAAAAACTATTAGGGAATAAATTAAAATGAATGTTTAAAAGAATATGCAAATTAGCTAGATCTTTTGCTAGTGAATGCAATTCCACAAGTCATATATAAGAAAATTGTATTTTCTTTTGAAGTAAATAGAAAAGAGTGTTTTAATATGAATATCAATACATACAAAAGAAAAACGAATTCATAGGAGTATATATATATATATATATATATATATATATTCAAAACGATTATAGTGAATAAAAAGTTTAAGAGCAACTTTGAAACTAATTTCCGTGATTCTTAGATGATTTCGTTGTCTAAATTGACGAAAATCAATTTTTAGTCAGAATGTACATGTATATTATTTATATTCACGTTTCATATGCATGATATATTTTGGTAGAGTTGAACATTTGGCATAAATAAGCTTTATTGAAAATAAAAGGGGGCTTATATTTTTGTTTTTTCCAATTTGCTTGCAGACCTCAATTCATGTTCTAAACTCCCAGCAGCATCTTCTCATTTAGACAAATATTATTGAATAGCACGGAGTTATTCTGTTTTACAATTTTCCTTTTTATCTTCTCCAATCTCCGAATAGTCCTTTTTGTGTTCTTCTCGAAATTGTATAAGTTGGATCCATGATCGCGAGCGTTTTCGACAGAAGTGCTAATTAACTTAATTGTTAAAAAAGGGGATAAAACTAATATGTATGTGTAACTTAATAAAACTGAATATTTTTGTAAACTTCAATCAATTTTAGACGATCCTAGAAAATTTAAGAAAGTTAAAAAAAGCTCTGTCAATGATCTAAAAATTCAAGTAAATAAACTTATCACCGCGAATAATGCTGTAATAGACAATCTAAAACTCCCCCTAATAATTGGAGATTATAAACCCAGATACTTATATGGCAACATAAAAACCCATAAACTTAATTTCCCTGAGAATTTAATTATTAAAAAAATATTGAAATGTGACATTTTTTTATTTAACATTTCTATTAGTTCAATTAATTTTCTTTCAATAATTCATTTCACTCAACAAACTTCACCATTTTTTGTTTTGTTTTATCTTTTCCTGTAATTTTGGTAACTATTTTTGCTCAATTTTATCTAGTATTTCATTTGTTTTTTATAGTGGTATCATTTTTATGTGTTCCTTTGATATACCCTATTTCAAAATTAGTTTAGCTAAACTTATTCTTCACGTTAGAAACAACGTGTAAAAGTAATGAAAAAGTAAGAAAAATCAATAGGTGTTAACTACTCTTTGTGAATTATGGAGGTCTGAAGAACTGCCGTCACAAATACAACTATCAATAGCCAAACAAAAAATCGTTTTTGAAATTCCTTTACTTGTAACTTCCTCCCATAATCTCACAGGTGACAACCCCAATATATAACTTAACTAAAAAAAAAAATCAACGAACTCATCACACCGTATTTACCTTGCAAATACAGTGTAAAATCTGCGGAAGAACTTATGCAGATTCTACAAGCCACTAAAATCAACAATAAAATCACCGCCGCTCTAGATGTTGAAAATCTTTTTACAACTGTACCAGTAAATGAAACCATTGACATTATCATAGAGAACATATATAACAATCCGACTCTTCCTCCACTTAAAATGAGTTATTAATAATGTGTACAACTAAAGTTCCATTTTATGATCATCTGGGAAACACACACAGGTGGATGGCGTAGCTATGGGTTCCGTATTGGGACCAACATTTAGTTACTTTTATAGTGCTAATCTAGAAAACAAACTATTTAATTTAATAGAGAAGCATTCTATTTATGTTCGATATGTGGACGATATATTAATTCTTGCCAATAACACAGAGGAAATAGAATATTTAAAGGGTATATTTCAAAATAATTCCCGTTCTTAACTTCACATACGAACTAAGTACTAATAATAAAATCTCGTTTTTAGACGTTCTCATTGACTCTAGTAGCGATGAATTTATCACCTCCGTTTTTAAAAAACCTACATCCGTTAAATTTTAAAAGCGAATGTCCATTCCGTTATAAAACGAATATAAAAAGGAATCTTATACATCGTGCAAAGGTGATTTCCTCAAACAAAGAAATATTCTTTAATGAATTAAAAAATATAAAACATGTGTTAGTAAATAATCAATTCCCAAACTATCTTGTAGATAAAGAAATAAAACTAGTCATTAGCAATTTGAATCAAATTAGTAATATCCAAGAAAATTATCAACCTGTTAATATATATTACCGTAACCAGTTACACAAGAACTAAAAAATCGATGAAAGTATTCTTAGAAATATAATCCGTAGATACATGGATCCCAATAATAATAATAAAAAAATAGAATTTATTATATATTATAAAAAATACAGACAACAAGCCTTGTAATGAAAAACAGCATCTCGCGGGCAAGTGACCTGTTGGAAAGGACCAATGTAGTTTACAAATTCAGCTGCCCAATAGAAGAGTGTATCTCCAATATGAGTATCTACGTTGGTTCAACAACTAACACATTGTCGCGAAGATTGACTCTCTACCTCTCTGACTCTAGCTCCATATCACAACATTTGAAGGGACATGGTTGCCATCATTCGGAATTTCGAAGAATTATGGTAGAAAATACAAGAGTATTGCAGAGTGAAAGAAATGTAAATAGGCTAAGAATACTCGAGGCGTTGTACATTAAAACAAAGAAGCCTCAGATAAATAATATTAATTATGAGTGCAACCGAAACGTTTTGAAATGTTTGGGATAAATTTTGAATATATATATATATATATATATATATATATATGTATGTGTGTGTGTGTGTGTGTGTATAAATATATTCAATATATATATATATATATATATATATGAAGTCCGCCCACCTAACTTGTAACAAGCTACCCCGTGACTATGAAAAAATGTATATATATGTAATTAAAAAAAAAAACAATTTCTACATTTATTTCTACAATATGCCTGAGGATGATAGAAGCACTTCTGTCGAAAGCGCTCGCGATTATGGATCCAACTTATACAATTTCGAGAAGAACACAAAAAGGACTATTCGGAGATTGGAGAAAATAAAAAGGAAAATTGTAATACAGAATAACTCCGTGCTATATATATAAATATATATATATATACAGAGATAGAGAGAGAAAGAGAGAGAGAGAGGGAGAGAGAGAGAGAGAGCTGTTTAATACTCTATAACTTTGCAGCGGTATAAAATATACGATTATTGTAGGTGTTTCATTCCATTGAAAGAATTTGTCAGGTAAACAGTTAGCCTGGCGATTTCTTTCAGTAGTATCAAACGTCTGTGTAATTCACTTGCTATAAGTGTGTATTTTGACACCATTGTTATGTTTCCCCTCCAACCTCTTTAACATGTCTGGTTATATTCGACTTTGTCGTAAGGACTCTGACAGACATATGCACGAACTTGGAGTCTATATTCATAACACTCTCGCCATGACTAGGGAATCTAAACTAGAATCAGATGACTATGCCTTCATGTGCTTTAAACTAACTTTAAAACATAGCGTTAGCTACCTTTATTATCTTTATCGCTCTCCCTCGACCCAGAACTATACTATGATCAATCATGCATTAATCAGCAGAGATATAATAAAGATATTTGATGACTTTAACGCCCACCACAATAATTGGCTTCTCGAACTACACAGATACAGCTGGTAGCATCATTCATAACTTTTCTATATCCCATTCCTTGACACAAACAGTGACATTCCCAACTCGTCTCTCAGATCGTTATGACCAGCATCCTCACTTCTGGATCTATTTCTGACGACACTTCCTTAGAATTGTGTAACAAATGCCCATTGCCCACTCGGTAATGTGATAATGGTAGACATCACTCTAAACCCTCAACTTCCAGTTGAGGAGCCATTGCTCAAAGCGACAAGGTGCTACATTAGAAATCACATCAGAGATGCCCCATAGGGAAATATTTTTCTCTTCCTGCGGAAACGAGTTCACTGAATGGTTCAAAGCAGCAATTAAATCACATGTTCCCACACAGAGAGTTCTAATCCCATTCTCCTCAATGGTTTACTTCTACTTGCGCAGCTGCTATTCTTCAGATGCAACATACTTAAGCAAGCTCTAGTCCATTACCTTACAACTGTTAAACTTCTGTCCGGCCATCAATATGGATTTAAGTAAGCTCGTTCTACTACTGATATTCTAACTGTAATCTGAACGTATATACAATAAACTGGCTAAGGCAGGGTTGGGGAGGGCAGATGGCCTAGTTTTAACTAAGGCTTTTGACAGGGTATGGTCTTCTCATGAAAATCAGATCCTATGGTATTACTGGACGAATACTTAACACAATTAAATTCTTCTTAAATAAGAACAGAATCCAGGTGGTCCTTGATGGTCGTACATCTAAACAATATGATATAAATGCGGGTGTGCCTCAGGGGTTGATCCTTCGACCTTTATTATTCCTGATATTTATAAATGACCCCCTGACAAAATTGTCTCTGAGATGGGTATATTTGTTGACGACACGATACAGGCACGAGAGAAAAATGAATGAACACATACCAAAGGCAATGGCGAAAACCCTAGAGGAAGACATCCAGTCTGTACTAGAATGGAGTCAAAAATGGATGGTAAGGATCAATGATGCCAAGACTAAGGTTCCTTTAATAATTACACGAACCTTCTCAACCACCAATGGCTATGGTTAAAGATTTATTACCTGAAAGTACTTTGTTTAAACTCCTCGGCTTAATATTCACAGAGAACATGAGTTGGAACAGATAAATCGAGAGCATTGCCAAGGCTGCTGTGAAGAAGGTGGATTCTCTCTCTAGAAAGTTACTTATACTTGAAAGTATCCTGTACCTCTACAAGGCCACCATTCACCCATGCATGGATTATTGTTGCCACACTTGGGTTGATGCATCTGCTACTAGTCTCTCACTTCTGGATAGAATTCAAAACAGAATTGCCAACCTGATAGGTCATCTTAGCTTCAACCTCTGTCCCATCGATGAAATGTTGCATCCTTCTGTCTGTTTTACAAGTATTTTAATGGTGGAAACCCTTATACCCCACGACTTACATAATCCCGACAAACCCCAGAAGCAGCAAAGTCCCACCCCATACACAGAAAGCTTTTCTACTCTACTACTACTAGTTATTTCCCCTGAACTACTTGAGTTCCCCAACTGACATGTAGAAGTTCAAGTGTAATGTGAACAGACAGCATGTGCTCAACTCCCTTCATATCCCTGGAGCTTATGCCCCTGATAGTAACCCCGTACATCAAAGTGGCATTGTGCTTTGTTTGGGGTGAAAATGTAATAAAAAATTATATATATATATGTGTGTGTGTGTGTGTGTGTGTGTATACAAATGCTTATATGCTTACAGTTTCTAAAATAAACACGGTATTTGAAAAAAATTAGCGTCTATTTTATTTGTAAAACGGGTGCACATGCTTTATTAATTGATTTTAACCCAAAAGTCGTGGCTTTAAGATTGAGTGTAATAATTAAAAAATGAAAAGCATTTTTTACATTTATAAAAATTACTAGCAATTCATCCGGCGTTGCCCGGGTGTTTGGAGGTGTATGTTGAGCAAAAAAAAAGTGGTAGTAGGAAGGCAGGCTCGAACCCGTACCGCAAAGGAGGAAAAAAACGGGGTAAAACCTAACGTTTATGCTGTTACGACCACCGCAAAACCGGAAGCGACATTTTTTTAAAATTAAGGCTAGACAATCTAAAGGAGAGGATTACTTTAAAAAATATCGGCGAAAAAAGTGACCCCCCCCTGTAGAAAAGTGCCTAGTTGAAGGGGAACATATTAATGTTTTTAACCAATTTTTCGATATTTGTCGTATGGAAGGCCAAACTTTAAAACGATACTGATCTTGGTAAAATCCGTCGCCATTAGTGAAAGTTTAAGGCAGACATGCAAACAGACATACAGACATACATTTATATATTGGTAACTAAAGATTTTCGACCCAAACTGATGAAAAATCTTGCCCTATCTCTGAAAATCCTTTATGTAAAATTTCAAATATTTAGACCAGAAATTGTCTGAGAAAAGACCGCAGAGGTCAATTTTTTTAAACTTTGACCCCTATTATGACCCCTTAACATTTATTCTTTTGGGCTCAAATCAAGTTATTAAGTTAGATTCATGTCCAAGGAATCTATATATAAAATTTCAAGTGCGTAGGCCCAAAATTGTCGGAGGAGTTTGGTAGAGTTCTCAAAGGTTAAATCGTTGAACTTTGACCCTTTAATCGCCAAATTTCTGGCCAAAAACCGATCACATCGATTTTCCCAACTCTCAGTACACTGTATATCAAATTTCGAGTCTGTAGACTTAAAATTGACATAGGTATTGCGTAGGGAACTGTACATAAACACATACACAGGCACACACACACGGACACACAGACATGTTCACTTTATATATATATATATATATATATATATATATATATATATATATAGATAGATAGATAGATAGATAGATAGATTAAACAAAAATATATACGTATGTATAAATATATATGGACACAATTTTTTGTTTAATGTAAAGATTTTACGCAAATATTATGCAAGTATAAATCATGTAGAATATCTGCATGAATATAATTACACGTAATAGTTAACTCTAGATGATCATCCCATAAGAAAACCGAAAAAACTAATAGGTAATTAATTAAAATGAATGTTTAAAAGAATATGCAAATTAGCTAGATCTTTTGCTAGTGAATGCATTTCCACAAGCCATATATAAGAAAATTGTATTTTCTTTTTAAATAAATAGGACAGAGGGTTTTTAATATGAATATCAACACACACAAAAGAGAAACGAATCCATAGGGGTATAGATAGATAGAAGTTTTATAAAACTCGACGAAAGATCAACTTTTATAAAATGTAAAAAACTAAAAATACGATCATTAATCAGCTAAAAGTTTGTAAAAATATGTTATTGTCGACAGTCTGGTTGCTTGACAATTATTGCTAGCTGGGACATCAGGCATGACGTCGTTTTTTTAGTGAACAGGCCTGAATCTATTTATTTAGGACGACCACGGTTATTATCGATATCACCGTTTTGTCACATCATTCATCAAAGTACAGTCGGGAATGACCAAAATAGTTGTTTGGGACTTAATACGTAGTTTATTTATTTATTTTTTAATTTATTTTTATTTTTATTTATTATTTATTAAGATATTTTGTGGATGCATTTTCGTTTCCCCTATTTATCCCTAAGCCTCCATCTCAAACCAATAAGCGATGTTACTAACAAAGTGGGAAGAAAACGCAGTATACAGTATTATACGAGCAGTATATATGAACTGCCAAAGCTTCAACCTCTTTTTTTAGGCCTAACAGACGCCGTATTCAAACACTCACTAAGTCCTGGTCGCCGAGCTCGATAAAAGCTCAAAGTTCACCATTCGGTTTTTTCCGAGTGAAATTTTGTCAGTATCTAGTGTCTACCGTCGCGCCCATGCTGTACAAAAGAGTAGATGGACTATTACTTGGTTCAACAGCGTACAAAAGTAGATATAATCTCACTTGGTTTGGCAGCGTGTCTCTGCTGTTCAAAAACAAAATGAATGTATCCGCCACGTGATTAGTGGACGTTTTTATTCTGCAACGTTTCAAAACGAAATAAAAATAAACGACAACAATCAATTTAAGCTAGATAAATATATATTTGGGAAACTTTTTTTTACGGCATATCAACTCTTTCCAAGTTATTTAATGCCGAATCCAGTGATTTTGAAGAAAAAAAATTTTAATATAATTTTTTTTTTCAAGTCAGTATTTATTTAACCAATAGTTAAGACCCTAACAGTTACTACTACAACTCAGGGTCCGAGTAGACCTGGGAACAATGGCCATTAAGGGTTGGCTCCGCACTCCCCAAAGCCCGCAAGCTGGGGCCTCACCATCGGATATAATTTAAGGTCATATCCAGGACCTTGAGAAACTTTTAAAAAATTAACAGGAGGACAATTTCTAAGAAGGAAGAAAAAGGGGAAAAAAACAAACAAAACTATAACCATTAAAGCTATGTACAAAACACATAATGCATTAATGATGTGTTATTTTTTTTTAGTTTGTCAATGGTCTTGACGCCCCATAGCAGTTACCGCGGCCACTATGAGAAAATGCGCACTCTCACAACTGGCGTCATCGCATGTTGTGGTCTGCGCTGATGGCCTCTCTTCATATGTTCTTTCGCTTAAGGAAACAATCTTCTCAAGAGGAAACTTTTTTTCGGATCCATAACTCGTGGTTCAGTTCGAACAAGATTCCACTTCTCGGCATATATTCTGTCATGTTAATTATTTCTGGAGGAGAGGTTTCCTTTTATTCTTCTTCGCCGCTCTTTTCCGTTCTGTCGATTTTTGCCCGAGTCGAGTTTCCTATGCCTCAGGTAAGTGGAAATCCCTCTCATCATAAACCAATCAGAGAGTTCCACCTCATCTCCGACTCTCAACTATTGATCTGTCCCAATTAACAGATACATTCACCTTTCACTGTGAGATTCCCTGATTCTCAGTGAACAGCACCCGGGTCAACTTGAACGGCTTCCCTGACACGACCCTTTGCCATCAGCCTGTCAGTGCGATTGGGTTTGAACCATAATAATTCTCTCTGCGTCTAAATTTAGAATTTGCGAACCAAAGGCAATTGAAGGTTTTCATCCGTGATAAGTAGGAGCTTTAACTGACGAACAAGGCATATAAAAGGTAAATAAACCATGTTCATAATATTCAATGACTAATTCACTCAAATAAAATGAATGACGAAAGGATATTTTGTTATGACTTCTCCCTCTCTTATAACCTAACTCAGATTGTTAACGAACCTACCTATGCTGATAGACAATTAGCAAGTCTTTTATATCTTTTTTCTAATAACATGCTTTGAACTGTGCTTCTCTTAAGTTCTGTTTCTGTTAGTATCTTCTGATAACTCGGTTGTCTTAATAAAGATGAAAATAAAGTATAACAAAACCCAAAATATCCATTTCCATCAAACAGTGTACTGATACCCGTTAGCTGGAATAGTTTTCGATTGTTCATATGGGAATTACTTCTACGCTCTATGTTTTAACAAATGCGTCTGATATAGCCTTTGACTTAACTGATTAGTTAACTATCGGCATAAACAGCGGCATAACCTTCAAAAACTTCGAACAGAAATCGAACAAACAGTTTTGGCACACTCCTGAATTTGCTGCCGCCATTGCATACAGAAACTATTACTTAAATTGCTTTAGACGTAATATATGTTTTAAAACTAAAGTTGCCTGTAAAACTGCAAACAATCATTGCAAAAGGATTATTAAAACGCGAGAGTGTCGTATGTTCAGTTCATCAAGTCCAATATAGAAGAACAGAGGCTTGATTCTCATGAGTTTTGACGAAAGCAAACAAGGCCTTAAATAGATGCGTGTCTGCTATCCCGACCATCATCAACGGCCTGCGGTGATTTCGTCATTATTTGATAAAGCCAAACTCTTTGTCAAGAACTTGTCACTAAACTCAACCCTATGCGACCAGGCTCTCCTATTTCCTGAATCTCCTACTAAGACTGAAAATAATCTGAGGGACATTCGTGATATTGCTACACTCATCAAGAATCTTGATGCCAACAAAACAGTTGGCCATGACAATATTCTAGTTATAGTAATTAAAAGGCTGCAACTGTTCAATCGATGCATAAAATAGAAATGCTTCCCAACACCTTAGAAAACAACATTAGTTTGTCCAAGGTCTTCTGCATCTCAGTACAAATCAATTAATCTTCTGCATGTCCTAATTAAGTTATTTGAATCCGAGTTAAATAGAGAAATTGTAAACCAATTCAGCAAATACAAACTTCTCAGCGACAAGCAATATAGTTTCTATCCGGCGAGATCTACAACTGATGTACTGACTGCAATTTCACATAATATCACTGAATCTATCGACGGAGATTGCCTCTTAGGAGTAATAGTTCTTGACATATCAAAGGCATTTGATAGGGTTTGACATGAAGGTCTAGTTCACAAGATTTTCAGCCAGGAAATATCTGGAAACGTTTCCTCAACCATCGAATCTTTTTCTCTCTGATAAGTTTATACAAGCAAAAATGTCGATGGGCAAAAGTCTTAGGCTCAAGCTGGCTTGCGTCAGGACTTACCAACGATCTCCCAAATCACATACTAAGTTCATTCGTCAACATACACGCAGATGACACTACGATCTATGGCAACACTTCAATGGTCAATAACGACAAAGATCTCTATGATGCTCTCTTCTCAGACCGTCGAGTATGTGATGCAGCGAAATAAAAGTGGTTGATTTGATCCAAAAAGAACAAGCTTTTATCGTTTCACCATAAACTGATACTTAATTAACCTCAATTGGTATAAATGACCCTTGTCTAAAAGAGGTCCCTGTTTTGACACACTTCTGGGTCTGATCTTAACAGCTGACCTAAAACAGAAGACTTATATCGAATCTGTTGTCAAGGTCGCCGGAAAAATGCTCGCATCATTTTATCGCTTCAGAGGGTATCTAACTCCCAACGCAATCCTCTACCTGCATAAGAGTCAGATACGTCACATAATAGAATACTGTTGCCATATCTGGGAGGGTGCTACTCTGGGATCCTATCCTGCCTTAACAAAGGTCTAAACCTGCTTTGGAACCTAGTACGTGATGACTTATTTCTATTCTGCAGCCTCTTTTCCATAGAATGAGACGTTACGACCTTATCTCTGCTCTATCGTTATTTTCATGTCAGAATTCTGAGCTTCAATCTATGATTTCCCTACGTCAAACCTTCATAAAACCACTCACAAATTCCAAGAAGAAAACTTATTTTCTAGAACTACCAGCATATGGAACTCTGTTCCGTTGATCTGCTTTCCAGCTGACTACAATATGGTCATCTTCAATTCCAATGGTAACAAGTTCTTGTCAAGTCGCCTCCTAAATAATCCATTTCTACCCCATTTCCATCACTAACAGTTAATACTCTGTCGTCTCAGCGACTACCGTACACTCATTAACCCTTATCCTCGAGTGGCTTTCGGGCTTTGATACATGGTGACACCCATGTAAAATAAATGTACACACTGGGCAATATCATTAAAGAACGGCGTCATCTATTAAAATAAAGATGTGAAGAGCTATATGGGTACATAGGAGGTGGCGTCACAAAATGATGTTGTTCATCGGATTAGAGAGAGGGAGGAGGTAATAGAAAAGATACAGTATGAGGTTTTATCAAGACGAACCGTAACCTAACGATTCGCGTGTATCCTACTCGACTAATAGAGCCATGGCAGTCTTGTATACTACGAAAATTATTGTCCAACAGTCATTGATCGTCTACTTGCACACCACGACGTGCAAAATTAATAATGCCCAGATATTATCTGGGTATGGGGAAGGGAGGCCCATTTTAGGATAACGCCTCTTACTGGTGCGGGAATCGCGAAAATCGTCCAGCATATAATTGAACGGCAGTAAAATAAAGACTGTTAAACTATTATTACTGAACTTGGTGGACAAGTCAGACATAGTCCGAAGTTTATTTGCACCAAAAATGGTTGGATTGTAGAAAGGATTGCCATTTTGTCGACGATTCGACGGGCGGTACTTGGGGGACATTATTTATGAATTCATTTATAAGTGCAGAAAAGTGATTTATCTCATCTGACATGTTTCGATTATGTTGTCTTTTTACAAGGCTATCTTATCAATGAGATGCATCCAGCACAGTTTACTGTGTTGGATACGTCTTTATTCGCCTCTCGTAAGGATTCCCACGTGTGAATCGTATTATTCCTGACAATCTTGAATATACTTTGGACTAAACATTATATTTCGTAAATTAATTTATTAACTACACTCATCAATCATCGGCCGGTTTGTTGTATGATGTGCGTTTTTTTTTGTTTTGTTTTTTCATTTCAATTTGCCATTCAACCATGGTAAAGATAAGTTTATATTGTGAGATTAAATCTAGTCGCGTCTATCTTTTATTCTCTTAACTTCACTGTGAATAATACTCCTTCTCTATTTATTTTAAACCAAGATTGACTTTGTATTTTGAATTTATAACCTCTGGAAAAGAGTTTGTGAGTGGAAAGTTTTTATGTGGATATTATCGAATCAATAAAAAGTATGTCGATACAAATGCATACCTGATGTATTTATAAACGTGTATTGCTACTGTCTGCTTTTGAACAGTGGCGATAAATGATTTTAAATGTCAAAACTCTAGTGAAGAATTAATATTCCCTTTTCTAAAGGTCAGAAAATCAACTTGGAACGTGAAGGTTATCTGCGAAACAGTTTGCACATCGCAGCTGCCTCTAATCATATACGTCTTGTTTCCAAAATGCCCACTTAGCTTTACACATACACTCATATATATGTGTGTGTGTGTGTGTGTGTGTGTGTGTGTGTGTGTGTGTGTGTGTGTGTGTGTGTGTGTGTGTGTGTGTGTGTGTGTGTGTGTGTGATTTTGAAAGCGTTTTGTACTAAAAAGTTTTTGTAAAATAGTTGGTGATTGTTTTGGGAAAACGTCAAGAGAATTGTTAACATTCACGTTTATGTTTGTTAATTTTGTTACTTATGTTTGAATTTCAAGCTCCTAAAATTAAATGTCAAATAAACAAAACTGCTTATTTTTTATGTATTTTTTCTTTTTACAACAAATCAGATCATGAGGTTTGTGACGTTTATGGAGATGGTGCAATGTTTTCAAACCTTGCTTTTTTGTTCGTTTATTTCTTTGTTTTTGCGTTCGAAAATAGATAATTTAGAAATGGAAGGTAGAAAGCGCCACTGCCGACCAGTTGAGTTTGATGAGGACCCATTGAACCGTTTCTTAACAGAAATGCATGTCAGAAAATCATATTACGGCAAAACATATGGATCGAAGTTATAAAATTGTAGTAAATCACGTTTATTAAATAAGAACGGTTCAGTGATGGTGTTGATCGTTGTCAGAAGCGTTGAATAACCAAATTTCCAATGAGAAAGTGATGCTGCAATTAAAACAAGACCTTCATCCAGGAACAACTATAAACGTGCAATAATTCTGCAACTTCTCCGTTAATTCCGCCAAAAAGACAAACCCACGATAGTGTGTGTTATACTACAAACCCCATTGTCACATTAGCAATAGGTATAATATTTATTCATGAATTTAAATGAGGTGAGACACATCACCTATCTCGCTAGGCTCGAAATTATCAGATTTTCATCTTATTGCGTTGTTTAGAGTTTAATACTAGTGTTGAACTGAAGGTTTAATTGAATTTTCAGCTCAAAACAAGATTTCTGTCATCAGTGAATAGAAAACTTCATTGTATGGGCAAATGTAACAGCAACAATTTTGTTAACATTGTAAGGTTATGACAATAAATAATCTTGAAAACACTCGCAACTTATTCACAAGCGCAATTTATATATATATATATATATATATATATATATATATATATATATATATATATATACATCCCATCAACTCGACTCTCGGCAAAATCTCACCCTTCACTGTGTAAGTCCTCAAATACCGGAAGGCTTCTAATAGTTTATTTCCTTGAACTGTCAGCTTTGTGGTTTTTTCCCTGCTTCCTGTTTCCCTGACCTACCATCAAGCAGAAATTTAAATGTAATGTGAACTTCTTATATCATAGTGGCAATGCTCCTTGTTTATGGTGAATATATATAATTTGCGTTCAGATTGAAGTACATATAGAGAGTAAGGGGAAATTGTCGATAATGCTTGTAGGTAGACGAGTGCTTTTGTGAAAGTTTGACATGAAGGGGATTGGAGATTGAAACTCAGGGGAGCACTTGCCATGAAAATAATGATAGAGAAGAGGCTCCCAACGTCTCTTCTATGGGAAAGGGGTTGCGGAGAGGAAAAAAGGGGATTACCCATATTTTTTTAATGAAATAATGCATTGGTATAACTGACTTAGTTTATTAGAAACCGAAATATACTAAAATCAGTATAATTTCTGAAACTGCGTTTTAGTAGCGTAAATTTAAATAGTAAACTAGTTTAGTGTTTTTTAAAATAGTATTTTTCAATCCAAATGGTTGAGTTCTATTATAAGAAATAGAAAAGCATTAGAACGGAGTTAATTAAACGAAATGGGTACATTGTAGTGGATCAAATATTGCCAGTAGATTATCTCATGTAATAATTTGCGAGTGGTTGTGTTCTCTCCTAAGAAAACGAAATGTATTCTGATGGATTTAATTTAATCTGTAATCTAATTCTACAGCAAGCCCCACTCTCCCCAATGGTTTATTTCTATTGTGCAGCCGCCATTGCTCAAAGGCAGCATGCGCACCGCAAATTTAACCGATATAAGTCCAGTTCAAACAAACAGAAGTTTATAGAAGCTAGAAGTAATTGTCAGAGAGAAATAGCGATAGTTAAGAGAATATATAGGATGACTTTTTATGGCTGTTTTGTGTTACCCGAAAATTGACAACACCAACACCAGCAGCAGTAGCAACAACAACAGCAACAACAACAACAACAACGACGACAACAACAACGACAATAATAATAATAATAATAATAACAACAATAATAATAACAACAACAACAACAACAACAATAATAATAATAATAATAATAATAATAATAATAATAATAATAATAATAATAATAATAATAATAAAACCCGATTGGAATCGAACCAATACCATTCCGATTATTAGTTGTAACACACAAAGTGTGAAACTTTTCCATATAATTTAACGATTAACTACGAGGAGAACGCAATAGTCGTTATTATTGCGTACGATTACAGTGCAGAAGCATTAATGGCAGCAATTAAATACTAACAGATATAACCTGTAATAAATGTATGTCAAAATTGCGTATCAAACGGTGTATATATGAAGATATATATTACAATAAAAATACAGAAATAAAATGAAATGTCGCATGCCATTTTTGTAAAGATAAATTTGAAGTCAGCTATAGTCATATAAACGAAAGGCAATCGTGTTTAGTAAGGCCAAGTTTGTTTCTGTGCAAAAACCCGACTGATCGGAAAGAAATATTGGCTGTGATTCATAAATGAATAATGCAAGAAAAGATCATTTAATAAAATAAAATTGATTTCCAACAAAAATGTACTGTTTGTTACTAGTTTGAATGATTTAATAATATGAGAAAATATGCAACCACCGAGTGAGCTTTCATTTGCCACGACCAAATCGCTTCGATAAAAAATAAAGCTGACATGGGATGTAATTCTATTCTAATTTGTTTTATGAAACAATCGTCAAAGATTCCAGTAATGTGTTTGTTCGTGCGTACAGAACGCGTGTGGGATCTGAAGAGAGATATAAAATAAATTGTTGTATGAGTACGATAGTGAATTCAATGAAATATCGTATTTCCCGCCGTAGATGATTGGTGAATCAGTGGAATAATGCAACGCGTTAATGGCCGATCAATTTTGATTTTTGTAAAGTATCATATTTTTACTTAAACGGATGTTTTTGGTTATGAGGAGGCGTTTGAATTTTAAGTAACCCCGAAAAAGAAATCGAATTTATTTCAAATTATACTTTATTATGATCAGTCAATTATCAAGTAAATGAATTTTAGATTAGTTAATATAAACAAACGTTAGATAATAGTAAAGTAAATGTGTTTTTATATTAATAAATATAAACAAAAGTTTTTTATATCAATCAGTATAAATAAAAGTTTTTTATATTAATCAATATAAATAAAAGTTTTTATATCGATAAATATAAATAACATTTTTATATAAATCAATATAAATAAAAGCATTTATATTAATCAATATAAATAAAAGTTTTTATATTAATCAATATAAATAAAAACATTTATATTAATCAATATATATATATAAGTTTTTATATCAGTCAATATAAATAACAGTTTTTATATTAATCAATATAAATAAAAGTTTTTATACCAATCAATATAAATAACAGTTTTTATATTAATCAATATAAATAAAAGTTTTTTATATTAATCAATATAAATTTAAAAAAATTATATTAATCAACATATATAAAAGTTTATATATCAGTCAATATAAATAACAGTTTTTATATTAATCAATATAAATAAATGCTTTTATATTAATCAATATAAAGAAAAGTTTTTTATCAATCAACATAAATAAAAGTTTTTATAGCAATCTGTTATGGTGTTAAATGATAATTAAATGAAGGAAACACAGGACTTTTAGAAACAAACATGTATTCACATACATTACAGGCAAGCCGTGTTGAGCAATACCATTCTTCAACTGTTGGGCGTTTACACACAACTTCCCGGCCGGGTACAAATCTCTGACTGCCGGGAACCGGTACTCGTTACCGGAAGTGACGTCACTAGAGGAAGTTATGTCATGAGATAGTCCATTAATCCCATGGAGGGGCGTCTCCAACACAATCATTAGCAATAAAAAGAATTTTGTATTAATACAAATAAAAATTTATCAATCAATATAAAAGTTTTTTATATCAATACATTTTTTAAAAAGTTATTATATCAATATAAATGAAAATTTTTTATTAATCAATACGAATAAAAGTTTTTTTTATTAATCAATATAAGTAAGAGTTGTTTTAGCAATCAATATAATAAAAGTTTTTTATATCAATCAATATGAATAAAAGTTTTTTTATATCAATCAATATAAATAAAAGTTATTTTTATCAATCAATATAAATAAAAGTTTTTATCAATCAATAAAAAACAAAAGTTTTTAATATTAATACTAGCATTTCAGCCCGGCGTTGCCCGGGTGTTTGGAGGTGTATGTTGAGCAAAAAAAAAAAAGGAGAAAAGGTCAATTTTATTAAATTCGACCTCTATTATGACCCCTTAAGATTTGTTGTTTTTAGATCAAATCAAGTTATTAAGTTAGATCCATGTTCAATGAACCTATATCTTAAATTTTAAGTGTTTAAACCCAAAATTGGCGGAGGAGTTTGGGAAAGTTCTCAAAGGTCAAATCGTTGAACTGTGACCCCTTTACAGCCAAATTTCTGGCCGAAAATGGATTACAAAGATTTTGCCAAATCTCAGTACTCTTTATATCAAATTTCGAGTCTGTAGACTAAAAATTGACAGAGTTATTGCGTAGGAAAATATACATAGATACACACACATACACACACACACACACACACACGCGCACGGACGCACACACACACACGTTTACTTTTATATATACGAGCATGCCCGCCCGGCTTTGCTCGGGCCCTATGTACTGTTCAAAAGGTCATGTGCATATGTATATATTAAAAAGTGTGACTATGTAAAGTAATGCCTTTCTCTATAAAAGTCTTCCTTAACTACCATAGAGAAAAGACAGACATTTTCACTTTTATAGATATATAGATAAACAGATAGCTAGATTGTTTTGTGTATTAAAAAAAAAAGAAAGACTCATGCGCTACCACCGAGAATCGAAGACAAAACGTTCAGCTTATGATTTAGTTTGCCTCTGACGTCAATGACTGGGCTATGAAAACATGTTTACTGCAAGGCTAAAAATTAAAACATTAACCAATAGCTACTACGTTATGCATTCGTAATGCCGGCGATCGACCTTCACCTGGCAAATTTCATTTTTTTTTTTTTAATTTTCTGTTTTGCACCGATTTTTCCGGGCTAACACCCAAATATAAAGTTTTGCATGGATTCGAATGCCTTATATATGAAGTTTCATGTCTGTAGACCAAAAACTCTAGGAAGAGTTTGGTAGGCAAAATTAGTTAAACAAAAGATATACATAACTATATATGGAAACAATTTTGTGTTTACTATAAACCTTTTACGCAAATGTTATGCAAGAATAAATCATGTAGAATATCTGCATGAATATAATTACACGTAATAGTTAACTAAAGATGATCATCCCATTAGAAAACCGAAACAACTAATACGGAATTAAGTAAAATTAATGTTTTAAACAATATGCAAATAAGCTAAATATTTTGCTATTGAATGCAATTCCACAACCCATATATAAGAAAAAAACTGTATTTTCTTTTTAAATAAATAGAAAAGAGTGTTTTAATATGAATGTCCATACACACAAAAGAAAAACGAATTTATAGGAGTATAGATAGATAAAAATTTACCAATCAATATAAAAGTTTTTATTAATCAATATAAAAGTTTTTATTAATCAATATAAAAGTTTTTATTAATCAATATAAAAGTTTTTATTAATCAATATAAAAGTTTTTATTAATCAATATAAAAGTTTTTATTAATCAATATAAAAGTTTTTATTAATCAATATAAATGAACGAGTTCTGTGGTGATTATTTGCATCTAATCATGTCTCTAGAACATTTTTCACAGAAATTTTACTTCATCAACTCTAACGAAAATAACGTGACAAATATCTGTAACTTTTTAAATATTTTTAAATGCACACTTATATGATATATATATATGTGTGTGTGTATGTGTGTGTTTATATATATATATATATGTGTGTATGTGTGTGTATGTGTGTGTTTATATATATATATATGTATGTGTGTGTATGTGTGTGTTTATATATATATATATATATATATATATATATATATATATGTGTAACATCTAACCATTGTTGTGGATTGAAAATATTATTTTCGAAAAATGTCGTCATTATTGGTCTAGTAATATTGTTATGATGTATGAATTTCGAAACAAACGTAAAAACAATTTGATCAGCGCACTAACAACAGACGATACTTAACTTTCCTGGCGAAAGTAATAAAAGTGTTGGGCTCTCTTGGGAAATGAATGCTAATTATGTGTACGAATGCTAATAAGAGATGCCATAAAAATGTTATGTTGGCTTTAAACGCTGATTTTTGCAATAACTTTACCGATAAATCAATTATTCATTCCTGAATCCTAGTTTGGAAAAAGTCATAACGTTTCCTACACAATGAATATCGATTGGCACTTTCACAGCAAGTAGAATTTCGTTACTGTTTTTTTTTCTTTTCATAAGGTTTCAGTATAATAGCTTATTATACAGCGACATTTGGTCGATTTAAACTTTGTAAGTCTCACAGCGAAATAATGAAAGTGTTTAACGGTGCGCACACTTTTTCAGTTATAAAACAGATGTAAAACAGTCGTGTTTCGAATAAACTCCGATAACGTTAATGGAATGAATCATGTTCTTGAGAGAAAGAATATTCAGAGTATCGTATTTATTGCGGATGACCTAGACTTTCTGTGTCACATTCGACAACAAACGCTGGAAAAAAACAACATTGTGGGAATAATAAATGCGTAGATTTTAATATCCACAAAGAGCGAATAGGTGCACTAATTTAACTGGAATGGAAACAATTGAAAGCAATATAGAGATTAAGTATCAATTCCAAGGTTAAAACTTTTCCGATTGTAAACTCTGCGACTGTTTTAACGGAAATAAAGTTTATAGCGATTTTTAGACTTGTCGACAAAGTTCGCGATCTTGATTTTTCAGTGCGATTTGCGCAACTGCAGCGCTCGATTTGGTAAGCAACAGAGTAACTAAATATGCTTCTTCACTCGTCGGGCAGAGTTTGACACGAGATCATTTGTTTTATTTAAATTGGGATAAAATTGAAAATTGATCATCAACCATCGATAGAGGTAGAAAATGCAAGGATCGAACCCTTTTGGGGGATTGCAGCTTGTATCTATTTTCATTTAGACTGCAAAGGGGACAATAAAGGTTGTGAATCCAGGAAATATTTCATGGCATAAAAGAAAAAGGAGCGGTGATTTATCCGAACAATTGGAAAAGCGTGGCTGAGATCGTGCACAAAGACACTTTTAGAATCTTGATTTGCGACGTTTGTCCAAACTTGCGTGGAAAAAAACTCGTGATTACTTTACGATAAACATTGACTAAGATGATCTGTGGAATAAAAATGATTGGAACAATGTTAAAAGCAATTAAAATTATTGGTAAAATATTAAAATAAAAAAAATTATTGGAGCAAAGTACAGATGAACATCATGCTCTCAAAAAATAAAGTATAACACAATGTTATCACCCAGCAAAATATAGAAAATATAACGTTGTAAAACAGCAAAGTATACACAAACTTAATGTTATTAGCCAATTAATAGAGATAAACATACTATTAACTAGCAAATTATAGAACCAAAATAAGCTTATCAACAACCACATCTATACTCCTATAAATTCGTTTTTCTTTTGTGTGTATTGATATTCATATTAAAAACCCTCTTTTCTATTTATTTAAAAAGAAAATACAATTTTCTTATATATGGATTGTGGAATTGCATTCACTAGCAAAAGATCTAGCTAATTTGCATATTCTTTTAAACATTAATTTTAATTAAATCCCTATTAGATCTTATGGGATGATCATTTTTAGTTAACTATTACGTCTAATTATATTCATGCAGATATTCTACATGATTTATACTTGCATAATATTTGCGTAAAATGTTTACAGGAAACACAAAATTGTTTCCATATATATTTATGTATGCGTACATATTTTTGTTTAATCTATTTATCTCTCTATATATATATCTATCTATATATCTATAGAAGTGAACCTATCTGTGTGTCTGTGTGTGTGTCTGTCTGTGTACATTTCCCTATGCCATAACTCTGTCAATAGACTCGAAATTTGATATATAGGGTACTGAGATTTGGGAAAATCTATATGACCGGTTTTCAGTCAGAAATTTCGCTGTTAAGTGGTCAAAGTCCAACGATTTGTTCTTTGAGAACTCTACCAAACTCCTCCGACAATTTGGGGTCTACACACTTGAAATTTTAGATATAGGTTTCTTGGACATGGATCTAACTTAATAACTTTATTTGAGCCTAAAACAGTTACTTTTAAACGGTCATAATAGGGGTCAAAGTTAAAAAAATTGACCGGTTTTTTGTTTTTGTTTTTTTGCTCAACATACACCTCCAAACAAGTGGGCAACGCCAGGCACCCATGCTAGTACTCCTATCTGTTCGTTTTTCTTTTTTGTGTATTTATATTCATATTAAAACCCTCTTCTTTATTTATTTAAAAAGAAAATACAATCTTCTTATATATGGATTGTGTAATTGCATTCATTAACAAAAGCTAGATAATTTGGATATTCTTTGAAACATTCATTTTAATTAATTCCCTATTAGTTACTTCAGTTTTCTAATGGGATAATCATTCTTTTATATTAAGTTTAATTATATTCATGCAGACATTCTACATGATTTATACTTTCATAATATTTGCGTAAAAAGTTTATATTAAAACAAAATTGTTTTCATATATATTTATGTATACGTATATATTTTTGTTTAACAAATTTTGCCTACCAAACTCCTCATAGAGTTTTTTTTCTACAGACATGAAACTTCATATATAAGATATTTGAATACATGCAAAACTTTATATTTAGGTTTTAGCCCGGAAAAATCGGTGCAAAAGTTTGAAAATTAAAAAAAATATGAAATTTGCAAGGTAAAGGTCAAACGTCGGCATTACGAATGCATCACGTAGTAGCTATTGGTTAATGTTTTAATTTTTAGCCTTGCAGTAAACATGTTTTCATAGTCCAGTCATTGACACCAGAGGCAAGCTAAATCGTTAGCTGAACGTTATAGTTTCGATTGTCGGTGGTGGTGCATGAGTCTATTTTTTAATAGTTTTTAAATCATTACTATATATTGCATCCAATCTATCTATCTATCAATTTATATATCTTTAAAAGTGAAACTGTCTGTCTGTCTTTTCTCTATGGTAGTTAAGGAAGACTATTATACAGAAAGGCATTACTTTACATACAAGTTAGAAAAGCATTTCATCCAAGGCATGAAAATTGTTAAACAAAATGTTTTTACTATAGGCTTTAAAAATAAAAGTACAAGATTCAATTTGAAATTTATTTATCTTCAAAGTGCACTTTTATAAATTTTACAAAGTAAGATATAAAAATTTAATTTAAATTGAATAAAAAATGACCTTGGATTTATTTTATGTAATGTACATTCTGATGCACTTTTATAAAAATCATTGAAAATTTTATATCTATATCATTAACTGCTAGATGAAAGATAATGTTTTTAAATTGCAATGGTCAAATTTAAAAAATTAAACCTTTTTTTTTTGCTCAGCATACACCTCCAAACACCCGGGCAACGCCGGGCACCCATGTTGTATATCTATAAAAGGTAACGTGTCTGTGTGTCTGTGTGTCTGTGTATATGTGTGCCTGCATGTGTATATTTCCCTACACAATAACTCTGTTAATTTTAAGTCTACAGACTCGAAATTTAATATACAGGGTACTGAGATTTGGGAAAATTTTGTTATCCGTTTTCGGATAGAAATTTGGCTGTTAAGGAGTTCATCGATTTGACCTTTGAGAACGCTACCAAACTCCTCCGACAATTTTGGACCTAAACATTTGAAATTTTAGATATATGTTCCTTGGACATGGATGTAAGTTAATAACTTGATTTCAGCCCAAAACAATAAATGCTAAAGAGTCATAATAGGGGTCAAGTTTTAAAAATTTGCCTCTGCGGTCTCTACCAAATTACTTAGAAAATTTCTGGTCTAAACATTTGAAATTTGACATAAAGGGTATTCAGAGGTAGGGTTAGCTTTTTAATCGGTTTGGGTCGAAAATTTTTAGTTACCAATATAAAAATGTATGTATATATGTTTGCATGTCTGCCTAAACTTTCGACAGATTCGAAAGATTCGACAGATTTTTACAAGATCAGTATCGTTTTGTAGTTTGACCTTTCAGCCGACAAATATCGGACAATTGGCTAAAAACATTAATATATTAACCTTGAACTGGGCACTTTTCTACAGGGAGTTCGCTTTTTCCGCCAATATTTTTGAAAGTCTTTCACTCCTTTAGATTCTTTAGACTTAATTTCAACATTAGTCACCTCCGCTTTGGCGGTGGTCGTAATAGAAAAGACATCAGGTTTTTTCCCCGTTCTTTTCTTCCTTCGCGAGACGGGTTCGAGCCAGCCTTCCTACTACCACTTTTAAAAAAAAAATTTTTTACTTAACATACACATCCAAACACCCGGACAACGCCAGGCTGAAACGTTAGTTATAAATAAAACAATGCTCTAAAGTAGCAAATTATAGATAAATATGTTATCAACAACCAAATTATAGATAAACATAATGTTATCAAAAACCAAATTATAGATAAACACAATGTTAAAAACTAGCAAATTAGTTTATAACATCGTGTTTATCTATAATTTGGTTGTTGATAACATTATGTTTATCTATAATTTGCTAGTTTATAACATTATGTTAATCTATAATTTGTTATCAACCACCAAATTATAGATATAACATAATGTTATCAACAACCAAATTATAGATATAACATAATGTTATCAACAACCAAATTATAGATATAACATAATGTTATCAACAACCAAATTATAGATATAACATAATGTTATCAACAACCAAATTATAGGTAAACACAATGTTATCAACTAGCAAATTATACATAAATGAAATGTTATCAACTAGCAAATTATAGATAAACACAATGTTATACACAACCAAATTATAGATAAATGAAATGTTCCTATTTACAATGCCTCCCCACGGGACAGAGTTAGACACCAGGGTCGTTTTTTTAACGTGGAGAAAAGGAACAAAAATAAAAATTGTCTCAGTCGTGAAGGATTTCTCCTCCACTGATAGAGAACAAGAAATTGAAGTGTAGCATCTGAAGGACAGATACTACACTGTGATCTTGACCCGAAGGTGTGTTAAATAAATGAAATGTTATACACAACTAAATTATAGATACACATAATGTTATCAAAAACAAAATTATAGATAAACATGTTATCAACCAGTAAATTTTAGATAACCATAATGTTATCAACAAACAAATTATAGAAAACACGATATTATACACTAGCAAAGTATAGAAAACATAAAGTTATCAACAACCAAATTATAGATGAAAACAATGTTAAAAACTAGCAAATTATAGATAAACATAATGTTATCAACAACTAAATTATAGAAAACTAGCAAATCTTCTATATATTTATAAAAGTGAACGTGTCTGTGTGTGGGTGTCTGTGTGTGTGTCTGTGTACATTTTCCTTCGCAATAACTCTGTTAATTTTCAGTCTACAGACTCGAAATTTGATAGACAGGGCACTGAGATTTGGGAAAATCTATGTGATTGGTTTTCGGAAAGAAATTTGGCTGGTAAAGGGTCAACGTTCAACGATTTGATCTTTGAGACCTCTACTAAACTCCTATGACAATTTAAGGTCTGAACACTTGAAATTTTAGATACAGGTTTCTTGGACATGGATCTAACTTAATAACTCAATTTGATCCCAAAACAATATAGGTTAAGGGGTCATAATAGAGGTCAAAGTTAAAAAATTGACTGTTTTTGTTTTTTTATATTTTTTTCCTCTTAGTAGACACCTCCAAACACCGGGGCAACACCGGGCACCCATTTTAGTTATAGATAAACATACTGTTATCAACAACCAAATTATGAATAAACGTAATGTTATCGACCAGAAAATTATAGATAAACATAATGTTATTAACAACGAAATAATACATAAGCACAATGTTATAAACTAGCAAATTATAGATAAACACAACATCATCAACCTGCACATTTTAGATAATCAAAATGTAATAAACCAGCAAATTATAGATAAACATAATGTTATCAACAAGAAAATTATAGATAAACATAATGTTATCAACAAGAAAATTATAGATAAACATAATGTTATCAACAAGAAAATTATAGATAAACATAATGTTATCAACAAGAAAATTATAGATAAACATTATGTTATCAACTAGCAAATTATAGATAAACATAATGTTTTTAACCAACAAAATATAGAAACATAATGTTCTCAACCAATAAAGTATAGATAAACATTATGTTATCAATTAGCAATTTATAGATAAACATAATGCTTTTAACCAACAAAACATAGTTTCGCTATATCTCACTCCCTATCACAAATGGTTACGTTTCCAACCCGTTTCGCTGACCAACAAAAACAACACGCATCACTTCTAGATCTGTTTCTAATACAGTTCCCGAGGATTGTATAACAAATGCTGACAGCCCACTCAGGAACGCTGACCATGCAGTGATAATTCTAGAAATCGCCCCAAATTCTAGATCCAAAACTGAAAAGCCAGTGCTCAAACAACAAGATTTATAAAAAGGCTGACTGGGAAGCCATCAGAGATCTTATTAGAGATGCTCACTGGGGAAATATTTTTCTCTTCCTGCTGAAAAGTGCGCAAATGAGACCACTGAATGGTTAAAAACAGCAATTGAAGCACATGTTCCAATGCGGAAATTTTATAGCAAGCCCCACTCTCCCCAATGGTTTACTTCAACTTGTGCAACTGCCATTTCTCAAGCACAGCATGCATACCGCAGATTTAACCGACATAAGTCCAGTTCAAACAGACAGAAGTATACAGAAGCTAGAAGTAACGTTAAGAAAGAAATAGTGACAGCTAAGAGAGAATTTACTGAAATCACTAAAAAGCGCATCAGAGCACAAAAATTAGGAAATCGTGACTTCTGGAAAATCTACAACAGTGTAGTAAATAATGGGCAATCAACAATTCCCCCACTAACCAACAACCACGAGGTTGTTTGCTCGGCAAGCGACAAGGCTAATATGCTTTCCAGTCGGTTTGCCTCGAACTCCATACTGGACCCTTCCAACCACCCCCTACCTGACTTTCCTATGCGGACAGACGCCACACTAGACGATCTAAAAATCACCCCTACTCAGGTACACGCTATCATAAAAAAACCTTGACACTTCAAAAGCATGTGGACCATATTTCATCCCAGCTGTGCTATTAAAAAAGTGCTCAGCCGAAGTAGCTCCATTTCTCTCCAAACTCTAAAACAAATGCCTTAATGAATCATGCTTTCCGGGCTGTTGGAAAACTGCTTCTGTGAAACCAGTATTCAAGAATTCTGGCGAAAGAACTGACCCATCAAATTATCGCCCCATTAGCCTCCTCCCACTTTTCGCCAAAATATTTGAGACCATAATTAACCATGCTCTAGTCCGGCACCTTACAGATGCAAAACTTCTGACTGACAAACAATATGGATTTAGACAAGCCCGTTCCACAGCAGACATCCTTACTGTAATCTCTGAACGTATATACCATTCACTGGACAAAGCGGGAGAGGGCAGAGCGGTAGCTCTAGATATATCTAAGGCTTTTGACAGGGTATGGCATGAGGATCTCCTCAGGAAAATTAGATCATACGGTATCACTGGAAGAATACTTAACATAATTAAATCCTTCTTAGATAAGAGAAAACTCCAGGTTGTCCTCGACGGTCGTACATCTAAACAGTGTGACATAAATGCGGGAGTGCCTCAGGGGTCTATCCTTGGGCCTCTATTGTTCCTAATATTTATTAATGACCTCCCCGACAAAACTGCCTCTGAGATGGGTATATATGCTGATGACCCCACACTCTATAACAGGCATGACAGGAAAACAAATGAACACATAACTAAAGAAATGGCAAAAACACTAGAGGATGACCTCCAATCTGTAGTGGAATGGGGACATAAATGGATGGTCACATACAATGTTGCCAAGACTAAACTGGTTTCCTTCAATAATTACAAGAAACCTTCTCTGCCACCAATAGCAATGGCCAGTGATTCCCTGTCTGAGAATACATCTTTCAAACTGCTCGGCCTAACGTTCACAGGAAACATGAGTTGGAACAATTATATTGAAAACATTGCCAGGGCAAAAAAGGTAGGCTTTCTCTACCGTGCTAGAAAACTACTGACACCTGAAAGTATCCTGTACCTCTATAAGGCCCCCATTCGCCCACGTATGGAGTATTGTTATCACATTTGGGCTGGTGCATCTGCTACTAGTCTCTCGCTCCTAGACAAGGTTCAAAAGAGAGTCGCCAATCTGATAGGCCCTGAACTGGCATCTAAGCTTCAGCCTCCGTACCATCGACGAAACGTTGCATCCCTCTGCCTCTTCTATAAGTATTTTAATGGTGAATGCTCTGTGAACTGCAGACGCTTGTGCCCCCATGACGTAGACACCCTCGACAAACACGTCAGGCAGCTAAATCACACCCACACACACGAGAGATCCCTAGATGTAAAAAGATCTTTCTACTCCAGTAGTTTCTTCCCCAGAACCGCTAGACTCAGTAATTCCATTCCAGGTCCCTGCTTCCCTAACTGTATTGACATGCAGAAGTTCAAGTGTAACTTGAACCGACATCATGCTGCCCAAATCCCAACACAGTGCCCCAGTAGTTGCTGCCCCTGATAGTAGCCCCTACACAAAAGTGGCAATGTGCCTTGTTTGGGATGAAAATGTAATAAAAAACTTTTTTTTTAAATATATAGAAATATAACCTTTTCAACCAATAACATATAAATAAACATAATGTTATCAACTAGCAAATTATAGATAAACATAATGTAATCAACTAGCAAATTATAGATAAACATTATGTTATAACCAACAATATAGAAACATAATGTTATCAACAAGCAAATTATAGATAAAAATAATGTTACCAACTAGCAAATTATAGATAAACATAATGTTATCAACTGGCAAATTATAGATAAACATAATGTAATCAACTGGCAAATTATAGATAAACATAATGTTATCAACAATCAAATTATAGATAAAAATAATGTTACCAACAAGCTAATTAAAGATAAACATAATGTTACCAACAAGCAAATTATAGATAAAAATAATGTAACCAACTAGCAATTTATAGATAAACATAATGCTACCAACTAGCAATTTATAGATAAACATAATGTTATCAACTAGTAAATTATAGATAAAAATAATGCAATCAACTAGCAAATTATAGATAAACATAATGTAATCAACCAGCAAATTATAGATAAACATTATGTTATAACCAGCAATATAGAAACATAAAGTTATCAACAAGCAAATTATAGATAAAAATAATGTTACCAACAATCAAATTATAGATAAACATAATGTTATCAACTAGCAAATTATAGATAAACATTATGTTATAACCTAACAAATTATAGAAAAACATTATGTAACACCAACAATATAGAAACATAATGTTATCAACTAGCAAATTATAGATAAACATTATGTTATAACCTAACAAATTATAGAAAAACATTATGTAACACCAACAATATAGAAACATAATGTTATCAACTGGCAAATTATGGATAAAAATAATGCAATCAACTAGCAAATTATAGATAAACATAATGTTATAACCTAGCAAATTATGGATAAAAGTTATGTTATAACCAACAATATAGAATCATAATGTTATCAATAAGTAAATTATAGATAAAAATAATGTTACTAACAAGCAAATTATAGATAAACATAATGTTATAAACTAGAAAATTATAGATAAACATAATGTAATCAACTAGCAAATTATAGATAAACATTAGGTTATAACCTAGCAAATTATAGAAAAACATAATGTAACACCAACAATATAGAAACATAATGTTACCAACAAGCAAATTATAGATAAAAATAATGTTACTAAAAAGCAAATTATAGATAAACATAATGTTATCAACTAGCAAATTATAGATAAAAATAATGTTACCAACAAGCAAATTATAGATAAAAATAATGTTGCGAACAAGTAAAATATAGATAAAAATAATGTTACCAACAAGAAAAATATAGATAAAAATATATGTTACCAACAAGAAAAATATAGATAAAAATAATGTTGCCAACAAGAAAAATATAGATAAAAATATATGTTACCAACAAGAAAAATATAGATAAAAATAATGTTACCAACAAGCAAATTATAGATAAAAATAATGTTACCAACAAGAAAAATATAGATAAAAATAATGTTCCTATTTACAATGCCTCCCCACGGGACAGATATAGATACCAGGGTCGTTTTTTAATGTGGTGAAAAGGAACAAAAATAAAAATTGTCTCAGTCGTGAAGGATTTCTCCTCCACTGACAGAGAACAAGAAATTGAAATGCAGCATCTGAAGAACAGATACTACACTTTGATCTTGACCTGAATGCCAAATAAAAATAATGTTACCAACTAGCAAATTATAGATAAACATAATGTTATCAACTAGCAAATTATAGATAAACATAATGTTATCAACTAGCAAATTATAGATAAACATAATGTTATCAACTAGCAAATTATAGATAAACATAATGTTATAACCAACAATATAGAAACATAATGTAATCAACAAGCAAATTATAGATAAACATAATGTTATCAACTCGAAATTATAGATAAACATAATGTAATCAACTCGAAATTATAGATAAACATAATGTAATCAACTCGAAATTATAGATAAACATTATGTTATAACCTAGCAAATTATAGGAAAACATTATGTAACACCAACAATATAGAAACATAATGTTATCAACTAGCAAATTATAGATAAACATAATGTTATCAACTAGCAAATTATAGATAAACATAATGTTATCAACTAGCAAATTATAGATAAACATAATGTTATCAACTAGCAAATTATAGATAAACATAATGTTATCAACAAGCAAATTATAGATAAAAATAATGTTACCAACTAGCAAATTATAGATAAACATAATGTTATCAACTGGCAAATTATAGATAAACATAATGTAATCAACTCGAAATTATAGATAAACATAATGTAATCAACTCGAAATTATAGATAAACATTATGTTATAACCTAGCAAATTATAGGAAAACATTATGTAACACCAACAATATAGAAACATAATGTTATCAACTAGCAAATTATAGATAAAAATAATGTTATCAACTAGCAAATTATAGATAAAAATAATGTTACCAACAATCAAATTATAGATAAACATAATGTTACCAACAATCAAATTATAGATAAAAATAATGTTACCAACAATCAAATTATAGATAAAAATAATGTTACTAACAATCAAATTATAGATAAAAATAATGTTATCAACTAGCAAATTATAGATAAACATATCGTAATCAACTCGAAATTATAGATAAACATTATGTTATAACCTAGCAAATTATAGGAAAACATTATGTAACACCAACAATATAGAAACATAATGTTATCAACTAGCAAATTATAGATAAAAATAATGTTATCAACTAGCAAATTATAGATAAAAATAATGTTACCAACAATCAAATTATAGATAAACATAATGTTACCAACAATCAAATTATAGATAAAAATAATGTTACCAACAATCAAATTATAGATAAAAATAATGTTACTAACAATCAAATTATAGATAAAAATAATGTTATCAACTAGCAAATTATAGATAAACATAATGTAATCAACTCGAAATTATAGATAAACATTATGTTATAACCTAGCAAATGATAGGAAAACAGTATGTAACACCAACAATATAGAAACATAATGTTATCAACTAGCAAATTATAGATAAAAATAATGTTATCAACTAGCAAATTATAGATAAAAATAATGTTACCAACAATCAAATTATAGATAAACATAATGTTACCAACAATCAAATTATAGATAAAAATAATGTTACCAACAATCAAATTATAGATAAAAATAATGTTACTAACAATCAAATTATAGATAAAAATAATGTTATCAACTAGCAAATTATAGATAAACATAATGTAATCAACTCGAAATTATAGATAAACATTATGTTATAACCTAGCAAATTATAGGAAAACATTATGTAACACCAACAATATAGAAACATAATGTTATCAACTAGCAAATTATAGATAAAAATAATGTTATCAACTAGCAAATTATAGATAAAAATAATGTTACCAACAATCAAATTATAGATAAAAATAATGTTACTAACAATCAAATTATAGATAAAAATAATGTTATCAACTAGCAAATTATAGATAAACATAATGTAATCAACTCGAAATTATAGATAAACATTATGTTATAACCTAGCAAATTATAGGAAAACATTATGTAACACCAACAATATAGAAACATAATGTTATCAACTAGCAAATTATAGATAAAAATAATGTTATCAACTAGCAAATTATAGATAAAAATAATGTTACCAACAATCAAATTATAGAAAAACATAATGTTACCAACAATCAAATTATTGATAAAAATAATGTTACCAACAATCAAATTATAGATAAAAATAATGTTACTAACAATCAAATTATAGATAAAAATAATGTTATCAACTAGCAAATTATAGATAAACATAATGTAATCAACTCGAAATTATAGATAAACATTATGTTATAACCTAGCAAATTATAGGAAAACATTATGTAACACCAACAATATAGAAACATAATGTTATCAACTAGCAAATTATAGATAAAAATAATGTTATCAACTAGCAAATTATAGATAAAAATAATGTTACCAACAATCAAATTATTGATAAACATAATGTTACCAACAATCAAATTATAGATAAAAATAATGTTACCAACAATCAAATTATAGATAAAAATAATGTTACTAACAATCAAATTATAGATAAAAATAATGTTATCAACTAGCAAATTATAGATAAACATAATGTAATCAACTCGAAATTATAGATAAACATTATGTTATTACCTAGCAAATTATAGGAAAACATTATGTAACACCAACAATATAGAAACATAATGTTATCAACTAGCAAATTATAGATAAAAATAATGTTATCAACTAGCAAATTATAGATAAAAATAATGTTACCAACAATCAAATTATAGATAAAAATAATGTTACCAACAATCAAATTATAGATAAAAATAATGTTATCAACAATCAAATTATAGATAAACATAATGTTATCAACAATCAAATTATAGATAAAAATAATGTTACCAACAAGCAAATTATAGATAAACATAATGTTATCAACAATCAAATTATAGATAAAAATAATGTTACCAACAAGCAAATTATAGATAAACATAATGTTATCAACAATCAAATTATAGATAAAAATAATGTTATCAACTAGCAAATTATAGATAAAAATAATGTTACCAACAAGCAAATTATAGATAAACATAATGTTATCAACAATCAAATTATAGATAAAAATAATGTTATCAACAATCAAATTATAGATAAAAATAATGTTACCAACAAGCAAATTATAGATAAAAATAATGTTATCAACGAGCAAATTATAGATAAACATAATGTTATCAACAATCAAATTATAGATAAAAATAATGTTATCAACAATCAAATTATAGATAAAAATAATGTTACCAACAAGCAAATTATAGATAAACATAATGTTATCAACAATCAAATTATAGATAAACATAATGTTATCAACAATCAAATTATAGATAAAAATAATGTTACCAACAAGCAAATTATAGATAAACATAATGTTACCAACAAGCAAA
The DNA here is from genome assembly GCF_053919585.1 of Euprymna scolopes. Lineage (NCBI taxonomy): Eukaryota > Metazoa > Mollusca > Cephalopoda > Sepiida > Sepiolidae > Euprymna > Euprymna scolopes. The sequence continues at coordinate 76,845,087 of NC_136501.1, forward strand.
TTATAGATAAACATAATGTTATCAACAATCAAATTATAGATAAAAATAATGTTACCAACAAGCAAATTATAGATAAACATAATGTTATCAACTAGCAAATTATAGATAAAAATAATGTTACCAACAAGCAAATTATAGATAAAAATAATGTTACCAACAAGCAAATTATAGATAAACATAATGTTATCAACAATCAAATTATAGATAAAAATAATGTTATCAACTAGCAAATTATAGATAAAAATAATGTTACCAACAAGCAAATTATAGATAAACATAATGTTATCAACAATCAAATTATAGATAAAGATAATGTTACCAACAATCAAATTATAGATAAAAATAATGTTATCAACTAGCAAATTATAGGTAAACATAATGTTATCAACTAGCAAATTATAGATAAACATATTGTTATCAACTAGCAAATTATAGATAAACATATTGTTATCAACTAGCAAATTATAGATAAACATAATGTTACCAACAATCAAATTATAGATAAACATAATGTTACCAACAATCAAATTATAGATAAAAATAATGTTACCAACAATCAAATTATAGATAAAAATAATGTTATCAACTAGCAAATTATAGATAAAAATAATGTTATCAACTAGCAAATTATAGATAAAAATAATGTTACCAACAATCAAATTATAGATAAAAATAATGTAACCAACTAGCAATTTATAGATAAACATAATGTTATCAACTAGCAAATTATAGATAAACATAATGTTATCAACAATCAAATTATAGATAAAAATAATGTTACCAACAAGCAAATTATAGATAAAAATAATGTTATCAACTAGCAAATTATAGATAAAAATAATGTTACCAACAATCAAATTATACATAAAAATAATGTTACCAACTAGCAAATTATAGATAAAAATAATGTTACCAACAATCAAATTATAGATAAAAATAATGTTACCAACAATCAAATTATAGATAAAAATAATGTTACCAACTAGCAAATTATAGATAAAAATAATGTTACCAACAATCAAATTATAGATAAAAATAATGTTACCAACAATCAAATTATAGATAAAAATAATGTTACCAACAAGCAAATTATAGATAAAAATAATGTTATCAACTAGCAAATTATAGATAAAAATAATGTTACCAACAATCAAATTATAGATAAAAATAATGTTACCAACAATCAAATTATAGATAAAAATAATGTTACCAACAAGCAAATTATAGATAAAAATAATGTTACCAACAAGCAAATTATAGATAAAAATAATGTTACCAACAAGCAAATTATAGATAAAAATAATGTTACCAACAAGCAAATTATAGATAAAACTAATGTTACCAACAAGCAAATTATAGATAAAAATAATGTTACCAACAAGCAAATTATAGATAAAAATAATGTTACCAACAAGCAAATTATAGATAAAAATAATGTTATCAACTAGCAAATTATAGATAAAAATAATGTTACCAACAAGCAAATTATAGATAAACATTATGTTATCAGCAATCAAATTATAGATAAAAATAATTTTACCAACAAGCAAATTATAGATAAACATAATGTAATCAACAAGCAAATTATGGATAAACATAATTTTATCAACAATCAAATTATAGATAAACATAATGTAATCAACAAGCAAATTATGGATAAACATAATTTTATCAACAATCAAATTATAGATAAACATAATGTAATCAACAATCAAATTATAGATAAACATAATGTAATCAACAAGCAAATTATGGATAAACATAATTTTATCAACAATCAAATTATAGATAAACATAATGTAATCAACAATCAAATTATAGATAAACATAATGTAATCAACAAGCAAATACTGGATAAAAATAATTTTATCAACAGTCAAATTAAAGATAAACATAATGTAATCAACAATCAAATTATAGATAAACATAATTTTATCAACAATGAAATTATAGATAAACATAATGTTACCAACAAGCAAATTATAGATAGACATAATTTTATCAAGAAGCAAATTATAGATAAACATAATTTTATCAAGAAGCAAATTATAGATAAAAATAATGTTACCAACAAGCAAATTATAGATAAACATAATTTTATTAAGAAGCAAATTATAGATAAACATAATGTTACCAACAATCAAATTATAGATAAACAGAATGTTATCAAGAAGCAAATTATAGATAAACATAATTTTATCAAGAAGCAAATTATAGATAAAAATAATGTTACCAACAAGCAAATTATAGATAAACATAATTTTATTAAGAAGCAAATTATAGATAAACATAATGTTACCAACAATCAAATTATAGATAAACAGAATGTTATCAAGAAGCAAAGTATAGATAAACATAATTTTATCAAGAAGCAAATTATAGATAAACATAATGTTACCAACAATCAAATTATAGATAAACATAATGTTATCAACAATCAAATTATAGATTAACATAATTTTATCAACAATGAAATTATAGATAAACATAATGTTACCAACAAGCAAATTATAGATAAACATAATTTTATCAAGAAGCAAATTATAGATAAACATAATGTTACCAAACAAGCAAATTATAGATAAAAATAATGTTACCAACAAGCAAATTATAGATAAAAATAATGTTACCAACAAGCAAATTATAGATAAAAATAATTTTATCAAGAAGCAAATTATAGATAAACATAATGTTACCAACAAGCAAATTATAGATAAACATAATTTTATCAAGAAGCAAATTATAGATAAACATAATGTTACCAAACAAGCAAATTATAGATAAAAATAATGTTACCAACAAGCAAATTATAGATAAAAATAATGTTACCAACAAGCAAATTATAGATAAAAATAATGTTACCAATAAGCAAATTATAGATAAAAATAATGTTACCAACAAGCAAATTATAGATAAAAATAATGTTACCAACAAGCAAATTATAGATAAAAATAATGTTACCAACAAGCAAATTATAGATAAAAATAATGTTATCAACTAGCAAATTATAGATAAAAATAATGTTACCAACAAGCAAATTATAGATAAACATTATGTTATCAGCAATCAAATTATAGATAAAAATAATTTTACCAACAAGCAAATTATAGATAAACATAATGTAATCAACAAGCAAATTATGGATAAACATAATTTTATCAACAATCAAATTATAGATAAACATAATGTAATCAACAAGCAAATTATGGATAAACATAATTTTATCAACAATCAAATTATAGATAAACATAATGTAATCAACAAGCAAATTATGGATAAACATAATTTTATCAACAATCAAATTATAGATAAACATAATGTAATCAACAATCAAATTATAGATAAACATAATGTAATCAACAAGCAAATATTGGATAAAAATAATTTTATCAACAGTCAAATTATAGATAAACATAATGTTATCAACAATCAAATTATAGATAAACATAATTTTATCAACAATGAAATTATAGATAAACATAATGTTACCAACAAGCAAATTATAGATAAAAATAATTTTATCAAGAAGCAAATTATAGATAAACATAATTTTATCAAGAAGCAAATTATAGATAAAAATAATGTTACCAACAAGCAAATTATAGATAAACATAATTTTATTAAGAAGCAAATTATAGATAAACATAATGTTACCAACAATCAAATTATAGATAAACAGAATGTTATCAAGAAGCAAATTATAGATAAACATAATTTTATCAAGAAGCAAATTATAGATAAAAATAATGTTACCAACAAGCAAATTATAGATAAACATAATTTTATTAAGAAGCAAATTATAGATAAACATAATGTTACCAACAATCAAATTATAGATAAACAGAATGTTATCAAGAAGCAAATTATAGATAAACATAATTTTATCAAGAAGCAAATTATAGATAAACATAATGTACCAACAATCAAATTATAGATAAACATAATGTTATCAACAATCAAATTATAGATTAACATAATTTTATCAACAATGAAATTATAGATAAACATAATGTTACCAACAAGCAAATTATAGATAAACATAATTTTATCAAGAAGCAAATTATAGATAAACATAATGTTACCAAACAAGCAAATTATAGATAAACATAATGTTACCAAACAAGCAAATTATAGATAAACATAATGTTACCAAACAAGCAAATTATAGATAAACATAATGTTATCAACAATCAAATTATGAATAAACAAAATGTTATCAACTAGCATTTTTTCTTGCCATGACTATTACGTAAATTCCATTTTTCCGTGAAATTCAATATTTCGTTCGCTTGAATGGTATAGAAACACCAATTGCCTGTTTAATGCAAAAAGTGTGGTTTCTGTTTTGAATTTGGCTTTTTTTTTCTGAAACATTTGTCCTTTAAAAATAATCATAGTCGAGCAACTGTATTTCGATCCGTGTCACACATGCGCCAAACCCTCTATAACTTTCTCTTTTTAAGTTTTTTTATTTCGTCCTTTAAGTAGAGAGAATTCGTTTGGGAGAAATGCGAAAATCATTTCACGCTAAAGAATTAATAAGATTGAAATAGGAATTAACGCGGCAATCCAGCATTTTTTCCTTTCATTTAACAAATTATCAGCAGTACTCGGTTTTTAAAGTTTACAAATTTGTTACTTGAACAAAATTTCTATAACTTTGATGCATTCCGGTTTGATAAATTGTTTTAAAGTTTGTGAGATGAGGATTGGTATTAATTTGGATTGGTTGGACTATCGCTCTCATCTTGGTAGAATCTCACAATAGAATCTTTTCCGGTCCGTAGATATTGCTGAAAATTACCCAAAAACAAGACCATATACATGGTATATCTGGAAACGTAATATTTTACCCTGGTAAAATTGTGGGAGTTGAGGGTAAAAAAAAACACCTTTTGGGGCTAATTTTAATTTTTCCCTAAAAATTCAAACTTGTGTCTAGTGGTTTTGAATGGTATCGAATTCAAATTAATGCATTGTTTGTCATAAAACAGTGTCATTTGGGCATTTTACACTGATGTTTAAATAGCAAAAAATCATTCGGGGGGGGGGGGGCATATAGTTTTGGCTTGTTTTGTAAGTTAATTCATAAAATCAAATATTACTAATTGATAGAGAGACACATTGAATAACCCATATGCTAGGTTATCAACCAGCAAATTATAAACATAAGTCAAAATGATAAAAAAAAAACATTTAAGTTGCGCACTATGTTGCATTATCGACGTTCATGTTAAAATTATCAGTTCATCAGGTTTACACGATGTTCGAAAGAATTTAGTAGTGTGATAGATTGCTGAAACAATCTTTCACTTGGTGATACAAGCACCAAGATTGGCACACAGGTGTTTCAGAACTCCTTCTTTCAGAAAAGCAAGTTAGCCAACTTCAAAAACAAAATGGCCGCCATTTTTCAGGATCGATTACAAATCTCGCAGAAAATACATAATCGTCGGATTAAATAAGTGTCTAATCCGTTTCCAATTCGACACAGAATCAGACATTACTCTAATCTCGCGAAAAACATGGACGAAAATCGGAAAACCGGACTTATTATAAACCAATCATATTGCCAAGAGTGCATCTGGGAATGATATCCAACTTACTGGGGAAGTAAATTGCTCTGTTTCCTTCCAAGACAGAGTATTCGCCGGAACCTGTTATGTAACATACACTGATCTAAACCTGATCGGTTTGGACTGGATCGAAGAACTTGATCTCTTTAGGATCCCATTGGAATCAGTCTTCAACACATTTTCTCTTAAGTCAGTTCAGAACACTGAAAAGCATTTTACTCAGACGGCTAAGTTCAGTGATGTTTTTCTAAGTTCAGTGATGTTTTTCTAAGTTCAGTGATGTTTTTCTAAGTTCAGTGATGTTTTTCTAAGTTCAGTGATGTTTTTCTAAGTTCAGTGATGTTTTTCTAAGTTCAGTGATGTTTTTCTAAGTTCAGTGATGTTTTTCTAAGTTCAGTGATGTTTTTCTAAGTTCAGTGATGTTTTTCGAGATGTTTTCAGTGATGTTTTTCGAGAGGATTTGGGATGTTGCTCAAAAATGAAAGTCACTCTCAAGTTGAAAGCAGATAGCAAGCCGATATTTAGACCCAAACGCCCTGTCTCATGCAGCTCACAACATAGTTGAAAAGGAACTGGATCGACTTGGAGAAGCTGGGGTAGTAGAACCAACAATCTACTCCAGATGGGCAGCCCCTATTGTTGTAGTCCGAAAAGCAAACGGCAAATTTCACATCTGTGCTGATTATTCTAAATAATGCACTAGATACACACCAATATCCCCTGCCAATACCTGAAGACCTCTTTGCCAAATTAAATGGTGGAACCTGTTTTGCACAAATTGATCTTTCTGATGCATTCTTACAAATCGAATTGATGAGGACTCCAAGGAGCTCCTTACAATCAACACTCACAAGGGATTCTTCCGATACAACCGTCTTCCTTTCGGGGTTAAAACTGCGCCATCTATATTCCAACAGACCATGGATGCGATGATGACAGGCATAACGAGAGACACAGCATTTATTGATGACATCATCATCTCTGGCACATCCCAGAATGAACTCCTACAACGTCTGATAGCTGTACTTGATAGGACTCAACAGTATGGTTTCCATGTACAAGCTGAAAAATGTCAATTCTACCGAACTTCAATAAAATATCTGGGTTTCATCTTTGACAAAACATGTCGACGACCAGACCCAGAGAACATCTCAGCTATCAAAAATATGCCAGATCCAACAGACGTCAAAACTTTACGTTCTTTCTTTAGATTGGTAAGCCAGTACAGCTCATTTTTACCAGACTTACACCGCATCCGAACTCCTCCCAATAACCTCCTGAAAAAAGGGATTACATGGAACTGGTCACTAGAATGCAAAGCTGTTTTTGCCAAAATCAAAGTTTTACTATCTTCAGATCTTCTCTTGATCCATTTTAATCCATCTTTGGATATTATTGTGGTTTCCGATGCTTCTGACTATGGTGTTGGAGCCGTGATCTCACATTTTTCCTGGTGGAAGTCAGAAAGCTATCGCTCATGCATCTAGGTCATTGATACGTGCAGAAAGGAACTACAGTAAAATCGAGAAAGAAACCTTGGCGCTAATATATGCTGTAAAGAAGTTGCATAAAATTATGTACGGACGTCACTTTACTTTGGTTACAAACCGTAAACCTTTGGTGAGGATTTTTGAATCCAAGAAATGTATCCCAGTGTATACTGCCAATCGACTATAACGCTGGGCCACCACATTATTGGACTACAATTTCTCAATAAAGTACCTTTCAACTAATTCGATTGGACATGCAGATGCCCTGTTGTGATTAATTAGTACACACCAGAGGCTACCTGAAAACTCTGCTGTTGCAGCAATAGCCCTGAAGCCAGATATCTCTTCAACGCTCACAGCTACGATAAGGAAACTACCGGTTACTTCTGACATGATTAAAGAAACTACAGCTTATGACACTCTACTACAAGAAGTCATCCACTACCACCGTACCAAGTGGCCAGCAGTACCCCCAAACAAACGGTTACTACCATTATTTCAACGGAAATCTTCCTTATCAGAGGTTGATGGTATACTTCTCCTTGCCAAACGGGTCATCATTCCCTCATAATTGCAAAACAGAATTCTAAAACAATTCCATTTCGGACACCAAGGCATCAGTCGTATGAAAGCATTAGCACGTGGATACGTTTATTGGCCCAAAATGGATAAGCAGCTGGAATATAGTGCACGCACTTGCTTTAAATGTTATCTAGCAGCTAAATCCCCTCGAAAATCTACACTTTCTTCATGGCCTATTCCAGATTCCCCCTGGTCGCGCCTCCACACATTTTGCAGGCCCCACAAATGGACAATCCTTTCTCGTTGTTGTAGATGCCTACAGCAAATGGCCCGAGATATTCTAAATGAACCACATTACTTCTGAGGAAACAATTTCCAAACTTCAGAAGATTTGCAGCAGATTTGGCATTCCTGAGACTTTGGTCTCTGACAACGGCACCACTTTTAGCTCAGTCAAGTTTTCGACTTTCTGCCAACAAAACGGAATAAACCACATTCGCACACCACCATTTCACCCACAGTCGAACGTTTAGTTGAACATCTTGTGGACACCTTTAATACCAGATCACTCTATTCCACTAAACATCTTTTTGAACACCTTCAACTTGCCACAACAAACACCAGAAGCTTCTCAGAACACTGAAGCTGGAGTGCAAGAACCTAACATACGGAAGTCAGTTCAGACCCGTTGTCCAACACAACATTTGCAGGTAGATCCCCAACTGAAGTCGTATCAGCGACAAAATTTAAAGAGGTTACAAATTTATAATGCAAAGGGGAGTAGCTCTTTGCTTCTTTGGGAAAAGTCGCCTCCCTTTTTCCGTAGTCCTAAACTTTAATTTCTCGCGATTTCTCGCGAGATAAACGACCGAAAGTGGACAGTAGAGGGAAAACAGGGTGACTTTGAAAATGCCGAGATGAACATCATCCCCGTTCATCCATTTATCATATTTGGATTTCTAGCTTTCATCTATTATGTTTGAATTGTAGTTACGTGTGTGTGCGTGTTTGTTAATAAACTTATATCGTTATGTAACAATCAAATGTTTTCTTATTTGTTCGTAAGTATTACGTTTCTTTCCTCATGAGCTCTTACATACCCAACGTGAAGGCTGGACTCCCTACGGTAAGATATTTTATGTTATATTGATCCATCGCATTCCACAACACATATAGCTATAGTAACAATTACTTTAGTTTTAACACTTCTTGTGCTATTACGAAACAAACACAAAATAAAACACTTCCTGTATCATCAAATAATAAAACAAATATATTATTTTTGAAAAATTAATTTAGTTTTAACACTTTTTGTGTTCACGAAACAACAAAAGGCGCTTGTGCAATATGCGGACAGCGGCCATCCTTTCTTCGGACGTTTCACTAAACTGTCATTAGGTGGCGCTTCTGGGTTAAAAAAACATTTAAATTATTAATTTGTTGTTGACCCTTCAAAGTTGCTTTAATTCAAAACAATGTTTCATTTAAATTATTTGTTCGAAAAAAAAGTAATTTTTTCATTACAAAATTGTTTTATTAAAATTGTTTTATTAAAATTGTGTTTTCCCGCAGACTTTTAAATGTTTTATAATTATACATTTTTATACAATATATGTTTTGGTTTTCAAATATTTTTCTGTTCGGAAAAAAATCTGGTTTGTTACTTATTTGCCCCGTTATTTGACCAAGAAGAAATTATTTATCGCCTAACAATAGCCGCCGTCTGCATACTGCAGAAGTGTCCCCCAAATGACTTTTAAACAAACAAAAAATCTTATATTATCAAATAATACAAGTGTTTTCGGTGCTTATGTATTTTTGGTACCGTGCTATTTTTAAATAATTTTTTCGGGTTTAATTCAAGATTCGCGATATCTTTTTTACATTAAATTGTTAGGTGGAAGCACAGAATAATTACAATACACCATGCCCTCTCCATGTTAAGAATGGCTTTCAAAAAGAAACGTTATTATTCTTTGATATTATTATTCTTTGATAATACATAAGCGTTTTCTTTCTTTTTTTTCTTTTCCTGTTCCATAATAACACAAAAAGTGTTAAAACTAAATATTTTTTTTTGCAAATAAATATATGGTTTCGTTTTCCGTGTCTGTACTCTGTGACTCAGTGATCAAGTTTCTTTTTTAAACAACAGTAAACAAGTAAAAAAACATTTTTTTTATGAGAGTGCGTAGTCGCCTTTAAAAACAAAAGCTCCACCAAGAACGGTCATAAAATGTGTTTTCAATCGATATTTATACGAGTTCTTCGGGGAGGAGTTTTTCAGGCACCCATCAATATATTATATATAAATTGGTCCCCTCTGGAATTTCTATAGGTCCCGCTTGTTGTTATTATTTACAACTCGTTTTTGTTTTTGCTTTTATTTTACAGCAAAACAAATCAATTTTATAACCCACCAATTTTATATAATTAAAATAAATTTTATACATTCAAAGAAGGAAGGCACATAATAGTTAACGAAGCCCAACGCCCTCTCCATGTTAAAAATGGTTTTCTAAATAGTAACATTATTATTTAGAAATTCGTTCGTAACAATGGGAGGGGGAGGGTGTTGTTAATATATACCAACTGTCGACTATTTGCAACTGTTTATGAAAGCTTTCAAATAGCATATTGTACACTAACGATGAACTAAATACAATTTGGCTTTGGTTAAAATCGAAATAAACCTTTTGTTTTCTTTCAATTTGCAAAACATTACAAGGAAAACATTTGAGAAAAAATATACGCGGAAATTACCCATGGGTTTATGTAATAATTTGAAAATTCACGAAAAAAAATCTCTAATTAAATATTTAGAAATGTTAAAAGAATCGGATTCAGAAATTGAATCGGAATCGGAAATTTAGAACGGAGTCGGTAATTGGATCGGAATCGGGAAAATTTTTGGCATTTCCCATCACTTATATAGAGAGAGAGCGAGAGAGATAGGTGTAGATATATATATATCCATGTGTGTGTGTCTGATGTGTGTATGTCCTCTATAGAAAGAAAATTAAGAGAATCTCTATAAAATCTAAACGTGAATTCTTACGTAAAATTTACGAGGAAAGATAATGGAAATGTATCCGAATCTCTAAACAAGATCAATAAGAGCATAACTCCCTTAAAACTCTAAAGATATTTTTATTCTAATCTTGTGTATAACATTTTCTGAAGAAAGACAATGGAAGAGGTCAAATTTTTTTCAATTTTTTTTTAAATCTGAAAGTTTAGTTTGTAATTAATTTGAGATTAACGTGTAACAGCAAAAAAAAGTGTAAATTGTGGAATTTAAAGGCGTTTATTGTGCGACCTTAATGAATTCGTAATAAATATTTACTTGCTATGTTTTTTGTTTTAATTTAACTTATTTCAAACTGATATAAATTATCACATGTCATGTTGAAATTAGTAAAATTCCAACGCATTTCAGGTGAAATCATTACCTACTAAGGTATATTATCGAAATAAGTAAAATCATATAGTACTTTTTTTATTAGGGATTTTTTTTAAATCTACGAATTTCAGGTAAAAACATTATTACCTACTTACATGTCATTTTGAAATTAGTAAAAATTCCAACGCATTTCAGGTGAAAATATCATTCACTGCTAAAGAGTTATGTCAAAATGAGTAAAATCATAGGATGCTTTTGTTGATTAGGGATCTTTTAAATCTACTCATTTATACCTACTCATTTAAATCTACTCATTTAAACCTACTCATCTAAACCTGCTTATTAAAATCTACTCATTTATACATACTCATTTAAACCTACTTATTTAAATCTACTCATTAAAACCTACTCATTTAAACCTACTTATTAAAATCTACTCATTTAAACCTACTCATTTAAACCTACTCATTTAAATCTACTCATTTAAACCTACTCATTTTAATCTACTCATTAAAACCTACTTATTTAAATCTACTCATTAAAACCTACTCATTAAAACCTACTTATTTAAATCTACTCATTTAAATCTACTCATTTAAATCTACTCATTTAAATCTACTCATTAAAACCTACTCATTTAAACCTACTCATTTAAATCTACTCATTTAAACCTACTCATTAAAACCTACTCATTTAAATCTACTCATTTAAATCTACTCATTTAAACCTACTCATTTAAACCTACTCATTTAAACCTACTCATTTAAACCTACTCATTTAAACCTACTCATTTAAACCTACTCATTTAAATCTACTCATTAAAACCTACTCATTAAAACCTACTTATTTAAATCTACTCATTTAAATCTACTCATTTAAATCTACTCATTAAAACCTACTCATTAAAACCTACTCATTTAAACCTACTCATTTAAACCTACTCATTTAAACCTACTTACTTAAATCTACTCATTTAAACCTACTCATTTAAACCTACTTATTTAAATCTACTCATTTAGACCTACTCATTGAAACCTACTTATTTTAACCTAATCATTTAAACATACTTATTTAAATCTACTCATTTAAACCTACTCATTTAAACCTACTTATTTAAATCTACTCATTTAAATCTACTCATTTAAACTTACTCATTTAAATCTACTCATTTAGACCTACTCATTTAAATCTACTCATTTAAAAGTACTCATTTAAACCTACTTATTTAAATCTACTCATTTAAACCTACTCATTTAAACCTACTCATTTAAATCTACTCATTAAAACCTACTTATTTAAATCTACTCATTAAAACCTACTTATTTAAATCTACTCATTTAAATCAACTCATTTAAACCTACTCATTTAAACCTACTCATCTAAACCTGCTTATTAAAATCTACTCATTTAAATCTACTCATTTAAACCTACTTATTAAAATCTACTCATTTAAACCTACTCATTTAAACCTACTCATTTAAATCTACTCATTTAAACCTACTCATTTAAATCTACTCATTAAAACCTACTTATTTAAATCTACTCATTAAAACCTACTCATTAAAACCTACTTATTTAAATCTACTCATTTAAATCTACTCATTTAAATCTACTCATTTAAATCTACTCATTAAAACCTACTCATTTAAACCTACTCATTTAAATCTACTCATTTAAACCTACTCATTAAAACCTACTCATTTAAATCTACTCATTTAAATCTACTCATTTAAACCTACTCATTTAAACCTACTCATTTAAACCTACTCATTTAAATCTACTCATTAAAACCTACTCATTAAAACCTACTTATTTAAATCTACTCATTTAAATCTACTCATTTAAATCTACTCATTAAAACCTACTCATTAAAACCTACTCATTTAAACCTACTCATTTAAACCTACTCATTTAAACCTACTTACTTAAATCTACTCATTTAAACCTACTCATTTAAACCTACTTATTTAAATCTACTCATTTAGACCTACTCATTGAAACCTACTTATTTTAACCTAATCATTTAAACATACTTATTTAAATCTACTCATTTAAACCTACTCATTTAAACCTACTTATTTAAATCTACTCATTTAAATCTACTCATTTAAACTTACTCATTTAAATCTACTCATTTAGACCTACTCATTTAAATCTACTCATTTAAAAGTACTCATTTAAACCTACTTATTTAAATCTACTCATTTAAACCTACTCATTTAAATCTACTCATTTAGACCTACTCATTTAGACCTACTCATTTAAACTTACTCATTTAAATCTACTCATTTAAAAGTACTCATTTAAACCTACTTATTTAAACCTACTCATTTAAACCTACTCATTTAAATCTACTCATTTAAACCTACTTATTTAAACCTACTCATTTCAGGTGAAAAAATTATTACCTACTTAAATTTTATGTCAAAGTAAAATCATTTAGTGATTTTGTGGATAAGATAAATTTACGCATTTCAGGTGACAACATTATTACTTACATATCATGTTGAAATTAATAAAAATTTAAACGCATTTCAGATGTTTCCCCGCTATTTATCCGAGCCTAAACCTAAACGTAGATTCCATGAACAAAACTTCTTTCTAAGAACTGCACGCCTGTAGAATTTTCTTCCGTTTCCCTTCTTTCCAGCTGACTACAATTTGGTAATGTTCAAGTTCAACGTAAACAAATTCTTGATGAACCCTCTCGTTAAATAATCCGATTTACCAACTTTCTGTTACTAACAATTACTACGATATTATTTCATTGACTACTGTACACTCATTAACCCTTATCCTCGAGTGGCCTTCGGGCCTTGATAAGTGATGACTCCTATGTAAAAAAATTTTTTTAAATAAGACGAAGCAAACAAAGAATTATTAGGGATTTAAAAAGCAAATTTACTCAAAGTTTACGAGATGGACTAAGTCTGTGTACAAAAGCAGACGTTAATTCGAATTAAAAGAAAATGTGAAACCAATTTTTAAAGCAAACATAAAATAACCCTTTCGGCACTAAATGCAATGAATGGAAACGTTAGAAAAATTGGCGTAATTTCAAAAGTCAATTGCTCGGATTGGGTGTATGCAACTGTAACGTAGTCTGATTTTATTTTATCAATGCCATATCTCGAAAGTTGGTTTATTTTCACTGAAACGAAAATAAACTAGAACGTTTTCACCTAATACTTATAAGAATGATTATTATAGTCATAAAAGTAACTCAGTTTTAAAGTAAATCAATATTAAAGTAAATTAGAAAAGTATACAAAAAATGTATTTATTTAATTAATCAAATAATTTTAAAATTGTATTAGTATCTTTTCCTTTCTTTCCTCGTTTTTTCTTTTTTTTTCTTTTCTTTTTCTTTTTCTGAAAGGTATAAAAACAGCCGCATATTGAATTTCTGGGCCACGCTGACATCCAAAGCCCCAAATCAATATAAACTAGTATATAAAAAGAAACCTTTAATTCTAATGTTTTTAATTTCATTTATATTTTAATCTTTGATGGGATTTTACGAATATTTTTCTATCGTAGTGGGCCAATATTCTATTATAATGTTTTAAATATTTGTAATATGTCAATATATTCATTTAATTTATATTATTTTTGTAGTTAATTTTCAGTAAATATCATCTAACAAATCTTTCATAAAAACTTTTTCTTGCATTAAATTTACGGGAATGTTACCATTTATAATGGTGTTTTCATTTTTGGACTACATTCTATGCTTACATATGAACATAAAAAAATCTTTATCTGCTCTGAATTATACTAACTCTACTTTTCCCATTGAGCCTGATCTTACCAAACAGTAAAATTTATGGACTAACATCTAACATCCTTATAAGTATTATTAATTTGAATTCTTTCGAGAGGAACACTAAAAATTATGATTTTCTTTAAATTATCTTAAAACAAATTGAATATATTTGCCAGATTTTCTCGTGTTTCTAATTGATTTCTTTTTCTTTTGCTTCTTTAACTTTATTTTTTAAATAATCTTATAATAATATAACTTTTAAATGGAGACATTTTGACACAATCTTTAAAGGCACGGCGCTGATTGATATCACATTTACTTCATGTTTTATTAAGAAAAATTAATTTTTACTGAATTTTTATTCTCTAAAACATATTTTAATTATTTCTGAGAAATTTACTTATGATATACTCTGGAGCTTTGATAAAAAACAATTTAATATTCTGATAAGGAGAATTTTTTGCAAATTTTACAGAGTTTTAACTTTTACAATGAAGAAAGTTCTAATTCCAGAAACATACGTAGACATAAAAGACGTGTTAGAATATTTATTTCTGGAATTTGATTTGAATATTTGAAATCATTCAATATTTTTATATATCGAATTGTGCTATATATATATATATATATATATATATATATATATATATATATATATATATATATATATATATATATATATACTAGTAAACCGCCCGGCATTGGTTGGTCGTAAAATATGCTTAAATAAGATATTTTGATTAATGCAGATTTCGTATTTATTAATATATTATTATTATATATTATGTATTATATATAGTAATGATTTAAAAAGTTAAAAAATGACTACTACGCCAACACCGAGAATCCAAACCGAAACGTTTAGCTTACGATTTATTTTTTCCTTTGACGTTAATGCTTAACTTATGAAGCTATGTTTGCTGCAAGGCTAAAAATTAAAACAAGGGCCAATAGCTACTACGTTACGTATGCATATTCGTAATGCCGTCGTTCGATCTTCACCTGGAAAATTTCATTTTTGTTTTCATTTTCAGACTTTTGTACCCATTTTCGCTGGCTACAACCCAAATATAAAGTTTCGCATGGGTTCGAATACCGTATATATGAAGTTTAATATCTGTAAACCAAAAACTGAATATATGTATATATATATATATATATATATATATATATATATATATATATATATATGGAGAGAGAGAGAGAGAGAGAGAGGTTGTGTTTACTATAACCTTTTTACGCAAATATTACGCAAGTATAAATCATGTAGAATATCTGACTTAATATAATTACACGTAATAGTTCACTAAAGATGATCATCTCATAAAAAACGAAAAAACTAATAGGGAATTCATTCAAATAATTGTTTAAAAATATACAAATTAGATCTTTTGCAGATGAATGCAATTCCACGACCCACATATAACAAAGTTGTATTTTCTTTTTAAAGAAATAGAAAAAATGGGTTTTAATAGGAATATCAATACACAAAATATTATATATATATATATATATATATATATATACAATCTTTCCTATATTTTACCATTATAATCTTTGCTATATTTTACCATTATATATTACTAACAGCCACTTAAGCCAATTCCTAGTGCGTGTTTTAAGAAAATATGCATTCGTTTCGTTCTCTTTTGACATTTCTTACATTTTTCAATCCAGCAGTTTTTTCTAACGCACAAAACAAGTCGGGGGTAATTTTACTCTTACGCTAACATCTACTCCCATAATCTCTCATTACATTACTCATTTAAATAAGTTAATTATTTGGTCCAACGCTAGTACTATTTCAAACTTTTCTTCTAAATACACGCTGATTCATTCAAATACTCTTTCTCCTTTCTCCGGCGTATTTCAGAATTATGAAAGAAATAGAAATAGTGGTGTATATTAGTTTATATTGAAGGAGATGATATATTAAAACGTGTCATGTGTTATCTAGTGGATGTAAGATATTGTTCTTTTAACAGACAGATAATAAACGTATAAATCGTATGTATGTTGTTTGCCAGGGGACATGATATTGACGTGTAAACTGAGTAATGTTGTATCAGACTTATCGCACGGGATATTTTTACAGTTCATATGTAAGAAGAATAATATATGCTTAATACCTTTTTTTCTTGAAGAGTTCTTCTGTATCTTCCCGCTGCTCCGTGACGAACCATGAAGCGATCAGCACCATCCAATTGAGACATCCGTTCTTATTTGTGAAACCATTAAAACAACTCTTTGTATTTTTATTATATAAATTTATTTCAGTTGTCTCAAATGGTTTTCACAGGATCTGCAGTTTGTCTACATTTTCTATTCTTACAGCCCGCTCTTAGCTGTCTGTCCACCCTTGTCTAGACGCCTGTCCGCTTTGGTGGTCAATCCTCAACTCTCTGAATCTCTCACGTGTTCTCTTACGTCATCTAATTACGTGTCTCAGACCAACCTATTAGACACAGCTAGTTATTTGTTTATTCAAAACCCCAAAATAGTGTTTACATATATTTTCTATTTTCACATTCCTTTTGCGATTTACACGTCAATTATTTCTTCCCTAATTTAATTGTTTATTCTTCTAATCATAATAACTGATCCAGCGCCCATCCGTCGCTCAAATCAATTAATAAGAATACAATAACAATAATAATAATGTTTTGACCATTGACCCCGCTTGCCACAGTTAACAGATACTACGCTATGATCACAGCCTGAAGGGTCATAACATTACAATAGATGCTTAGCATTATACAAAAAAAAAAACAATAAACTTCTAACTATTTTCTTCTTCTTAAGATAATATCCGAGTTGTATGCCTATGATGAGAGATAGCTACTATTATGTGGAGCAACTCTCCGGGCATTAGTAGAACTGTCATGGAGGACATATGAATAAAGACACACACGTGCGGATGAGTCAATATTAAATATTTGTGTCTTGTCATTTCTAGATTCAAATATGTTATATCCTAATTATACAGAGTGTCAGAAGTGGGATTAAAATCAGTAAAAAAATAAATAAATCGGGAATAAAACAACCCTTTCCAAGTGGAGATCAGGAAAAAATACACAGCGAATCGAACGGACACACGTGACAATACCCGCTGAAAATGTCTAACTCACAGAAACCACCATGACTTTCATGATGCAGATGCAGCAACAACAATTTGCCATGAAGAAATGACACGCCTTCTGGCATGTTTATTGTCTGCTGAGCAACATCAGAGATCCCCGTCATAGAATCAAACAAAGTCATAAATGGATTACCTTCAAAGATGCGTGGCTCTGCTACAAAGAGATGACACGGCTCACTGACCCTACAGAACCCAGAAATAAGCTACAACTCGCAAGTAGTTTTTCTGTTAATGAAATGGTGTTTTATTTAATTTGTTCAGATGCCCTAAATAATGCCACAGAAGAACAACTGCTAGGATACATTAAATCCGTTGCAGTGAAATCCGTCCAACCTGAGGTATAACGTTAACAATTCTTTGTGCTGAAGCAAAGTGATGTGGAAACTATCACTTTCACGAGAGACGAAAGACAAAAAAATGTTATCACACGCGGCAGAACGACTGCGACAACCGTCAAGTCAACTGGATAATAAACAGAAACCAAACGATTTCGTATATACGACTCAACACAGTCCCGAACAATTCCGTGAACAGGCTTCGGTACGGTTCCGAACAATTTCGTCTATGCGACCCGACACGATAACTCTATTGATTCGAACCCGAACACCTCCGTCAATTCGACACTACACTATCTCGAACAACTCTGTTGAAACGACTCAACATGACACATTACCATAGCAGCCTCGACAGTTACTCTTCGCCTGACTCTGGTAATGCCTTTTTATAGCCCTTGAACGAACTCATTTTCGCCGTATGTAGACCCAACCAATATATTGATATATAATTCTTGAGCGCTTTTGTGCATGCTTGTCACACTCCTCCCTAATTTCAAGATCACACAAATGACAACGTTGGGCAGGCTGCTTTATTCTGGTACTACGCCTTAATGGTCCAGGCTCGGGAACTTCCTCCGTGGCGCTTTAGTCTGTCGCATCATTGAACTCTTCCTGCTCTGGATTCTTGAGTTCATCATTCTCTGGGGAACTTTCTTCATCAGGTCGTTCGTATAGCAATAGGTTTCTGTCATCTGAGGAAGTCATTTCGTCACAGATTGAGCCATCAT
This sequence comes from Euprymna scolopes, assembly GCF_053919585.1. Taxonomy (NCBI): domain Eukaryota; kingdom Metazoa; phylum Mollusca; class Cephalopoda; order Sepiida; family Sepiolidae; genus Euprymna; species Euprymna scolopes. Next base: position 76,864,046 of record NC_136501.1, read on the forward strand.
ATCGGCATGCTGAGCGCACATCCTTTATGTGGCGTGATGTTCTATCAACTGAGACCGAGTGTTGGCTGTTGATTTTCGTCACTGTATACGTGCTGAACTGCGTCGTGCATTTTCCATGTGGATTCTTCAATCACACAGCACCTTCCTCATTGTACGGACACAATCTCCATCTGCTTGATGACGCTTGTCGATGCAACTGTTTCCAGATGGCAACACAGTTAAGGCCACAGACTATCCACGTCAGGTACAACTGAATGCTAAAATGGTTTATATCGAGAACCATCCAATTTTAGGGACGTCAAACCTACCTGGCTTCCAATGCACTGGGGCTGAATCTATGGATTGGCATTCTGTGCAATCCCCAACCACCGTCCTTACTTCAGCTTCAGTTATTACTCGGTTGATTAACTTAACTTTCTTCACACCGGGATATCCGCTGGACCGATAGATTGCCTGTATCTGAGAAACATTGTGTTCTATGGCTACGGAACAATCGGGTTCTCTGGGTTCTATCATTTTACGAATTCTCTTTAACCATTGCAGTGGTACCCGAGTAAGTTTGTCAGCTCTGTTACGTGAAACTTAACGAGCCTCACATCAATCTTCAGTGCATATTCATAGGCCAACCCTCGGAGCGTGGCGAGGCGACGCCTAAATAACATTACAGAGGCTGCTTTGGTGTGCACTCTCGTTTGTCCGGACAATGTGTCAGGTATCCACCAATATACACATTTAGAGTCCGTTCCTAAATGAATGGTTTTGACTTTCTAGTGCAATGCAAAATTGACACCTCGAAGTACAGCATGAAACTCCGCTAAATCTATATGCTTTTTCTCATGCACTGCTGGGAACTATTTTTTTTTACACAATGATCACCACTTATCAAGGCCCGGAAGCCACTCAGGGATAAGGGTTATTGCAAGTACATTACGTTAGTGTGGAGATTTGATGAAGTGTTTACTTAAGGGGGCGGTTCATAAGGAATTTGTTTACGTTGGACTTGAAGACATCCAAGTTGTAGTCCGGTGGAAAGCAGGCAGACGGAACAGAGTTCCACAGGCGTGCAGTTCTAAGAAAGAAGCTTTGTTCATGGAATCCGCGTTTTGATTTAGGCACAGATATAGAGTGGGGGAAATTTTTCATAGTGGAATCAGCTAGACGGGTGTTTTTCGTGAAAGATTGGCGAAGGGGGACCAGAAATTGGAGTTCAGACGAGCACCTGCCATGGAAATAACGATAAAACAAGGATAGGCTCGCAACGTCTCTTCTGTGGGAGAGAGGTTGCAGGGTAGAGAAAAGGGCATCCCCCATTAAGCCACGAAGTCTATTTTGTACTCCAAGGCAGGATAGGCTGTTTTTAGCAGCTCCTGCCCAGATATGGCAGCAGTATTCCATCCTTGGACGTACTTGGCTTTTATATAGATAGAGAATTGCATCAGTAGTGAGATATCTTATGGAGCGGTAGAAGGAACCCACCATCTTTCCAGCGACCTTGGCAACAGACTTGATGTACGTGTTCCATTTCAGATCAGCTTGCTTGCGTCTTTCGTCACGGAGCCATTGCTTTCCAGAAACCCGTTTATGGCAATGGAACTAGCGTCCACTCACACTGTACCATCTTCTCCACGGATAAACCAGTCACTTTTCTCTGGATCGTCCTGGGCTACTCTCAAACAAATGTCTCTATCATACGTGCTAGAAGAAGTTGTCATGGTATTTGCCCTTCGTTTTACAAACGCCCTGGTAACTCGTAACAAACCACACACCGAGAAATTGCCAGTCAGTTCCCCGCACACTGAAAATACAATTCGACGAGTATCGGGGACTACTGAAAGTTTCACACCATCATAACAGTCTTCCTTGCTCCTACTGGACACGTAATCATAACACGCATGAGGCCAGTCTTGGCTGTTCTGGGGTCCTGCTTGCCAAACCAAACTTCTCCAAATGGGTTGCAAAATACTCACTCCCATTCATAAAATGTCGCCAATATATGACGTAGCCGCGTTTAAGATCTCATCCAGGTTGAGGACGGCATTAACAATGGCCTTCATTATTACAGAGCCGATATTGAATCCAAATCCGAGTTGGGTAAGACAATATCTTTGTCCCTTGATCTCCAGTTTGTAATGGCTAAAGAGATTTGTCAACATGTAATTGCAAATAGGCTAAGTGTATGCCTAACATTGCAAGGTTTGGTCCTTGCTATCACACATTCCCTTACACCTCCTTCATATTAACCATTAGTACTCAGCCCAGATGACTAAATGAAAAAGAGGGAATTTCACATGTTGCGTGGCAAACAATCAGTTCACACCAAAACGGCCCAAAAAAATTAATGATTATCGATAACTGTCTAACGCAATTATGAAGTCAAGTAGCCACAACAAAAATAGACTGTACTTCAATTGACAATGTACATTTACTTGTGGATGAGAATTCAGATCTCCTTGTCTATCAAACAAGCTGCCATTTCTCCTGACACCTGATCTACTCCTTTGAATATATATATATATATATATATATATATATGTGTGTGTGTGTGTGTGTGTGTGTGTGTCTGTGTGTCTGTGTGTTTTATTCGAATGCGACTGAAAATCATTAATTGGACGATCAAGTAGAAATGCTTTCGGAAAATTTTATCCCTGAAAGTGGCGAAAACAACTGTGAATTCGCATCTGTAAACGGGTTTGCCCATATGACACGCAATATTATTTTAGTCGATATTTTTTTAAGATGCTTTGTCGATCGATTGTTCGGCCAGCTCATCCGTATGTCACGCTGCAGTTAGAAATATTCTTTTTCTAAGTCCGTCCATTTGCTCAGCAGGTTAAATTTTAAAATAATATTTTCAAAAAACCTATAAAAGTCCAAAGTAATTCAAAAACTCAGCAACGGAAAAATAAATAATTCCAAAAAATCATCTTAAGAATCTCGAAATTCATACAAGAATTACCCGTTATAAAATACTCGGTAAGATTCAATTATAACTTATATTCTTCTGGGGGGTTAGGGCTCATTCCTCATTGCATGTACAATTGTGAATTACTTGGGACTTCTATCCAGATGAGAACAGTAGTCCGAATAATAAAAATAGTCCGAATTATTATCAATCCTCATTGTAAAACATTTAGTAACATCAGAATCAGTTTTGAAGATGCGTCCATTCAATCTACGCGTTTACCGATGAAAATCTTTTTTTCAAATGACATCTTGACTAATAAACGAATAAAACTTATGGTAAGCAACGTAGAACAAGAAAAGCTGACACCAGAATATCAAAGACGAAGGTAGAATTCAGGCAATGTCATTTGCAAACAAATCACCACATATCTCACTGTAGTTTACAATAATTATAATCATCTTCCTTGTTCGTTGCTGATGGCATTTTTTTCACGGAAAATATTGATAAAGTTTCAATAGTGAGCTAACATTTGTAATTAACCACGGTGCAGATTAAAGAAAACGCGTTTTTCCTATTGGCAAAACGTTGGTTTCATTTTGTTTTCATTGGATTAAATTGCAACCACTCAGGATAAAGGACATCATTACAAACTATTATTGAGATTAATCTGCGAAATTAAATAGGCAAACGGTTAATTGTTGTTATAAAAGAAGGATTAACATGCAAATTGTCAATATTAATTTGCATGCAAAAACGGTGCAAAGTGACGTAATTTGGTCGCCTAAGCAACTAAAATGCTGCATGTGTTTTGTATATGATTTGTTTAATCATTCGTTTTGCGGCATATAACTATTTTATAGTGAAATCGCCTGTAAGCGAAAGTTTCTATTTAAGCTGGTATTTCACTTTTGATCACAGTGTACCTACGAGTACTATGATTACAGAGCAGCTAAACGCCTAAATTACAGTCTAAGTCGGTAGTTGTGTGTTATACACAGTAATAATAACAGGCACGGTGAAGATGAACAAATAATAGATGGTGTAAAGATAAGTAAATAATAGATGGTGTAAAGATGATTAGATAATAGATGGTGTAAAGATGAATAAACATTAAATGGTGTAAAGATGAATAGAAAATAAATGGTGTAAAGATGAATAGATAACAGATTGTGTAAAGATAAATAGATAACAGATGGTGTAAAGATGAATAAACATTAAATGGTGTAAAGATGAATAGATAATAGATGGTGTAAAGATGAATAGATAATAGATGGTGAATAGATTAATAGATAATCGATGGTGTAAATATGAAAAGATAATCGATGGTGTAAAGATGCATAGATAATCGATGGTGTAAAGATGAATCGATAATCGATTGTGTTAAGATAAATAGATTATCGATAGTGTAAAGATGAATAGATAATAGATGGTGTAAAGATGAATAGATAATAGATGGTGTAAAGATGAATAGATAATAGATTGTGTAAAGATAAATAGATAATCGATTGTGTAAAGATGAATAGATAATCGATTGTGTTAAGATAAATAGATAATCGATAGTGTACAGATGAATAGATAATTGATTGTGTAAAAGTTAATAGATAATAGATTCTTTAAAGATGAATAGATAATAGATGGTGTAAAGATGAATAAATAATAGATGGTGTAAAGATGAATAGATAATAGATTGTGTAAAGATAAATAGATAATCGATTGTGTAAAGATGAATAGATAATCGATTGTGTTAAGATAAATAGATAATCGATAGTGTAAAGATGAATAGATAATAGATTGTTTAAAGATGAATAGATAATAGATGGTGTAAAGATGAATAGATAATAGATGGTTTAAAGATGAATAGATAATAGATTGTGTAAAGAGGAATAGATAATCGATTGTGTAAAGATGAATAGATAATCGATAGTGTAAAGATGAATAGATAATAGATTCTTTAAAGATGAATAGATAATAGATGGTGTAAAGATGAATCGATAATAGTTTGTTTAAAGATGAATAAGTAATCGATTGTGTAAAGATGAATAGATAATAGATTGTGTAAAGATGAATAGATAATAGATTGTTTAAAGATGAATAGATAATAGATGGTGTAAAGATGAATAGATAATCGATTGTGTAAAGATGAATAGATAATAGATTGTTTAAAGATGAATAGATAATAGATGGTGTAAAGATGAATAGATAATCGATTGTGTAAAGATGAATAGATAATCGATGGTGTAAAGATGAATATATAATAGATGGTGTAAAGATGAATAGATAATAGATGGTGTAAAGATGAATATATAATAGATAGTTTAAAGATGAATTGATAATAGATTGTTTAAAGATGAATAGATAATAGATGGTGTAAAGATGAATAGATAATAGATGGTGAAAAGATGAATGGATAATAGATTGTTTAAAGATGAATAGATAATAGATGGTGTAAAGATGACTAGATAATAGATAGTGTAAAAAGGAATAGTTACTAGATGGTGTAAAGATGAATAGATAATAGATGGTGTAAAGATCAATAGATAATAGATGGTGTAAAGATGAATAGATAATAGATGGTGTAAAGATGAAGAGATAATAGATGGTGTAAAGATTAATGGATAATAGATGGTGTAAAGATTAATAGATAATAGATAGTGTAAAGATGAATAGATAATCGATTGTGTTAAGATGAACAGATAATAGATTGTGTAAAGATGAATAGATAATAGATGATGTAAAGATGAAAAAATAATAGATGGTGTAATGATGAAAAGATAATAGATGGTGTAAAGATGAATAGATAATAGATGGTGCAAAGATGAATAGATAATAGATTGTGTAAAGATGAATAGATAATAGATGGTGTAAAGATGAACAGATAATAGATTGTGTAAAGATGAAAAGATAATTGATTGTGTAAAGATGAATAGATAATAGATGGTGTAAAGATGAAAAAATAATAGATGGTGTAATGATGAAAAGATAATAAATGGTGTAAAGATGAATAGATAATAGATGGTGTAAAGATGACTAGATAATAGATTGTGTAAAGATGAATAGATAATAGATTGTTTAAAGATGAATAGATAATCGATTGTGTAAAGATGAATAGATAATCGATTGTGTAAAGATGAATAGATAATAGATGGTGTGAAGATGAATAGATAATAGATTGTGTAAAGATGAATAGATAATAGATGGTGTAAAGATGAATAGATAATAGATTGTGTAAAGATGAAGAGATAATAGATGGTGTAAAGATTAATAGATTACAGATGGTGCCAAGATGAATAGAAAATATATCGTGTAAAGAAAAATAGATAATAGTTTGTGTAAAGATGAATAGATAATAGATTGTGTAAAGATGAATAGATAATAGATTGTGTAAAGATGAATAGATAATAGATGGTGTAAAGATGAAAAGATAATCGATTGTGTAAAGATGAATAGATAATAGATGGTGTGAAGATGAATAGATAATAGATTGTGTAAAGATGAATAGATAATAGATGGTGTAAAGATGAATAGATAATAGATTGTGTAAAGATGAAGAGATAATAGATGGTGTAAAGATTAATAGATTACAGATGGTGCCAAGATGAATAGAAAATATATCGTGTAAAGAAAAATAGATAATAGTTTGTGTAAAGATGAATAGACATTAGATGGTGTAAAGATGAATAAATAATAGATTGTGTAAAGAGAAATAGATAACAGATGGTGTAAAGATGAATAGATAATAGATGGTGTAAAGATGAATCGATAATAGATGGTGTAAAGATAAATAGATAATAGATTGTGTAAAGATGAATAGATAATAAATGGTGTAAAGATAAATAGATAATAGATTGTTTAAAGATGAATAGATAATAGATGGTGTAAAGATGAATAGATAATAGATTGTTTAAAGATGAATAGATAATAGATGGTTTAAAGAAGAATAGATTATAGATTGTGTAAAGATGAATAGATAATAGATGGTGTAAAGAGGAATAGATAGAAGATTGTGTAAAGATAAATAGATAATAGATAGTGTAAAGATGAATAGATAATAGATGGTGTAAAGAGTAATAGATAATAGATTGTGTAAAGATAAATAGATAATAGATTGTTTAAAGATGAATAGATAATACATAGTGTAAAGATAAATAGATAATAGATTGTTTAAAGATGAATAGATAATACATGGTGTAAAGATGAATAGATAATAGATTGTTTAAAGATGAATAGATAATAGATGGTGTAAAGATTAATAGATAAGAGATGGTGTAAAGATGAATAGATAATAGATGGTGTAAAGATGAATAGATAATAGATTGTTCAAAGATGAATAGATAATAGATGGTGTAAAGATGAATAGATAATAGATTGTGTAAAGATAAATAGATAATAGATTGTGTAAAGATGAATAGATAATAAATGGTGTAAAGATGAAAAGATAATAGATTTTTTAAAGATGAATAGATAATAGATGGTGTAAAGATGAACAGATAATAGATAGTGTAAAGATGAATAGATAATAGATGGTGTAAAGATGAATAGATAATAGATTGTGTAAAGATAAATAGATAATAGATTGTGTAAAGATGAATAGATAATAAATGGTGTAAAGATGAATAGATAATAGATTGTGTAAAGATGAATAGATAATAGATTGTGTAAAGATAAATAGATAAAAGATTGTTTAAAGATGAATAGAATATAGATGGTGTAAATATGAATAGATATTAGGTGTAAATATGAATAGATAATAGATTGTGTAAAGATTAATGGATATCAGATGGTGTAAAGATGAATAGATAATAGATGGTGTAAAGATGAATAGATAATAGATCGTGTAAAGATAAATAGATAATAGATAGTGTAAAGATGAATCGATAATAGATAGTGTAAAGATTAATAGATAATAAATGGTGTAAAGATCAATAGATAATAGATTGTGTAAAGATGATTAGATAATAGATGGTGTAAAGATGAATAGATAATAGATTGTTCAATAATAAATAGATAATAGATGGTTTAAAGATAAATAGATAATAGATTGTTTAAAGATAAATAGATAATAGAGTGTGTAAAGATGAATAGATAATAGATGGTGTAAAGATGAATAGATAACAGATGGTGTAAAGATGCATAGATAATAGATTGTTTAAAGATGAATAGATAATAGATGGTGTAAAGATGAATAGATAATAGATTGTGTAAAGATGAATAGATAATAGATGGTGTAAAGATGCATAGATAATAGATTGTGTAAAGATAAATAGATAATAGATAGTGTAAAGATGAATAGATAATAGATAGTGTAAAGATGAATAGATAATAGATGGTGTAAAGATGAATAGATAATAGATTGTGTAAAGATGAATAGATAATAGATGGTGTAAAGATGAATAGATAATAGATTGTTCAATAATGAATAGATAGTAGATGGTGTAAAGATAAATAGATAATAAATTGGTTAAAGATGAATAGATAATAGATGGTGTAAAGATGAATAGATAATAGACTGTGTAAAGATGAATAGATAAGAGATGGTGTAAAGATGCATAGATAATAGATTGTTTAAAGATGAATAGATAATAGATGGTGTAAAGATGAATAGATAATAGATTGTGTAAAGATGAATAGATAATAGATTGTTTAAAGATAAATAGATAATAGATAGTGTAAAAAAAATAGATAATAGATTGTTTAAAGATGAATAGATAATAGATTGTGTAAAGATGAATAGATAATAGATAGTGTAAAGAAAAATAGATAATAGATTGTTTAAAGATGAATAGATAATAGATGGTGTAAAAATTAATAGATAATAGATGGTGTAAAGATGAATAGATAATAGATTGTGTAAAGATGAATAGATAATAGATGGTGTAAAGATCAATAGATAATAGATTGTGTAAAGATGAATAGATAATCGATTGTGTAAAGATGAATAAGTAATAGATTGTTTAAAGATAAATAGATAATAGATGGTGTCAAGATTAATAGATAAGAGATAGTGTAAAGATTAATAGATAATAGATTTTGTAAAGATGAATAGATAACAGATGGTGTAAAGATGAATAAAAAATAGATTGTGTAAAGATGAATAGATGACAGATTTTTTAAAGATAAATAGATAATAGATGGTGTAAAGATGAATAGATAATAGATTGTGTAAAGATGAATAGATAATTGATAGTGTAAAGATAAATAGATAATAGATTGTTTGAAGATGAATAGATAATAGATGGTGTAAAGATGAATATATAATAGCTAGTGTAAAGATGAAAAGATAATAGATTGTGTAAAGATGAATAGATAATAGATGGTGTAAAGATAAATAGATAATAGATTGTTTAAAGATGAATAGATAATAGATGGGGTAAAGATGAATAGATAATAGACTGTTTAAAGATGAATAGATAATAGATTGTTTAAAGATGAATAGATAATAGATGGTGTAAAGATGAATAGATAATAGATGGTGTAAAGATGAATAGATAATAGATTGTGTAAAGATGAATAGATAATAGATTGTGTCAAGAGGAATAAATAATAGATGGTGTAGAGATGAATAGATAACAGATTGTGTAAAGATGAATAGATAATAGATTGTTTAAAGATAAATAGAAAATAGATTGTTTAAAGATGAATAGATAATAGATGGTGTAAAGATAAATAGATAATAGATTGTTTAAAGATAAATAGATAAAAGATTGTGTAAAGATGAATAAAAAATAGATTGTGTAAAGAGGAATAGATAATAGATAGTGTAAAGATAATAAGATAATAGATTGTTTAAAGATCAATAGATAATAGATGGTGTAAAGATGAATAGATAATAGACTGTGTAAAGATGAATAGATAATAGATGGTGTAAAGATGAATAGATAATAGATTGTTCAAAGATGAATAGATAATAGATGGTGTAAAGATGAATAGATAACAGATTGTGTGAAGATGAATAGATAATAGATGGTGTAAAGATAAATAGATAATAGATTGTGTAAAGATGAATAGATAATAGATAGTGTAAAGAAAAATAGATAATAGATTGTTTAAAGATGAATAGATACTAGATGGTGTAAAGATGAATATATAATAGTTAGTGTAAAGATGAAAAGATAATAGATTGTGTAAAGATGAATAGATAAAAGATGGTGTAAAGATTAATAGATAATAGATTGTGTAAAGATAAATAGATAATAGATGGTGTAAAGATGAATAGATAAGAGATGGTGTAAAGATGAATAGATAATAGATGGTGTAAAGATGAATAGATAATAGATAGTGTAAAGATGAACAGATAATAGATTGTTTAAAGATGAATAGATAATAGATTGTTTAAAGATGAATAGATAATAGATGGTGTAAAGATGAATAGATAATAGATTGTGTAAAGATGAATAGATAATAGATGGTGTAAAGATGAATAGATAATAGATGGTGTAAAGATGAATAGATAATAGAGAGTGTAAAGATGAATAGATAATAGATTGTTTAAAGATGAATAGATAATAGATTGTGTCAAGAGGAATAGATAATAGATGGTGTAAAGATGAATAGAAAACAGATTGTTTAAAGATGAATAGACATTAGATTGGGTAAAGATGAATAGATAATAGATTGTGTAAAGATGAATAGATAACAGATTGGGTAAAGATGGTGTAAAGATGAATAGATAATAGATGGTGTAAAGATTAATAGATAACAGATTGTGTCAATATGAATAGATAATAGATTGTTTAAATATGAATAGATAATAGATGGTGTAAATATGAATAGATAATAGATGGTGTACAGATGAATAGATAATAGATTGTGTAAAGATGAATAGATAATAGATTGTTTAAAGATGAATAGATAATAGATTGTGTAAAGATAAATAGATAATAGATTGTGTAAAGATGAATAGATAATAGATTGTGTAAAGATGAATAGATAATAGATAGTGTAAAGATAAATAGATAATAGATTGTTTTAAGATGAATCGATTATAGATGGGGAAAATATGAATAGATAATAGATAGTGTAAAGATAAATAGATAATAGATTGTGTTAAAGTTAATAGATAATAGATGGTGTAAAGATGAATAGATAATAGATGGTGTAAAGATGAATAGATTATAGATGGTGTAAAGAAGAATAGATAATAGATGGTGTAAAGATGAATAGATTATAGATAGTGTAAAGATAAATAGATAATAGATTGTTTAAAGATGAATAGATAATAGATTGTGTAAAGATAAATAGATAATAGATTGTGTAAAGATGAATAGATATTAGATTGTTTAAAGATGAATAGATAATAGATGGTGTAAAGATGAATAGATAATAGATTGTGTAAAGATGAATAGATAATAGATAGTGTAAAGATAAATAGATAATAGATTGTTTAAAGATGCATAGATAATAGATGGTGTAAAGATGAACAGATAATACATATTTAAAGATGAATAGATAATAGATTGTGTAAAGATGAATAGATAATAGATGGTGTAAAGATAAATAGATAATAGATTGTTTGAAGATAAATAGATAATAGTTGGGGTAAATATGAATAGATAATAGATGGTGTAAAGATGAATAGATAATAGATTGTGTAAAGATGAATAGATAATAGATTGTTTAAAGATGAATCGATTATAGATGGGGTAAATATGAAAAGATAATAGATGGTGTAAAGATGAATAGATAATAGATTGTGTAAAGATGAATAGATAATAGATAGTGTAAAGATAAATAGATAATAGATTGTTTGAAGATGAATAGATAATAGATGGGGTAAATATGAATAGATAATAGATAGTGTAAAGATAAATAGATAATAGATTGTGTAAAGATAAATAGATAATCGATTGTTTAAAGATGAATCGATTATAGATGGGGTAAATATGAATAGATAATAGATGGTGTAAAGATGAATAGATAATAGATTGTGTAAAGATGAATAGATAATAGATAGTGTAAAGATAAATAGATAATAGATTGTTTGAAGATGAATAGATAATAGATGGGGTAAATATGAATAGATAATAGATGGTGTAAAGATGAATAGATAATAGATTGTGTAAAGATGAATAGATAATAGATTGTTTAAAGATGAATAGATAATAGATGGTGTAAAGATGAATAGATAATAGATTTTTAAAGATGAATTGATAATAGATTGTGTAAAGATGAATAGATAATAGATGGTGTAAAAAGGAATAGTTACTAGATGGTGTAAAGATGAATAGATAATAGATGGTGTAAAGATCAATAGATAATAGATGGTGTAAAGATGAATAGATAATAGATGGTGTAAAGATGAAGAGATAATAGATGGTGTAAAGATTAATGGATAATAGATGGTGTAAAGATTAATAGATAATAGATAGTGTAAAGATGAATAGATAATCGATTGTGTTAAGATGAACAGATAATAGATTGTGTAAAGATGAATAGATAATAGATGATGTAAAGATGAAAAAATAATAGATGGTGTAATGATGAAAAGATAATAGATGGTGTAAAGATGAATAGATAATAGATGGTGCAAAGATGAATAGATAATAGATTGTGTAAAGATGAATAGATAATAGATGGTGTAAAGATGAACAGATAATAGATTGTGTAAAGATGAAAAGATAATAGATTGTGTAAAGATGAATAGATAATAGATGGTGTAAAGATGAAAAAATAATAGATGGTGTAATGATGAAAAGATAATAGATGGTGTAAAGATGAATAGATAATAGATGGTGTAAAGATGAATAGATAATAGATTGTGTAAAGATGAATAGATAATAGATGGTGTAAAGATGAATAGATAATAGATGGTGTAAAGATGAAAAGATGATCGATTGTGTAAAGATGAATAGATAATAGATGGTGTGAAGATGAATAGATCATAGATTGTGTAAAGATGAATAGATAATAGATGGTGTAAAGATGAATAGATAATAGATTGTGTAAAGATGAAGAGATAATAGATGGTGTAAAGATTAATAGATTACAGATGGTGCCAAAATGAATAGAAAATATATCGTGTAAAGAAAAATAGATAATAGTTTGTGTAAAGATGAATAGACATTAGATGGTGTAAAGATGAAAAAATAATAGATTGTGTAAAGAGAAATAGATAATAGATGGTGTAAAGATGAAAAGAAAATAGATGGTGTAAAGATTAATGGATAATAGATGGTGTAAAGATCAATATATAATAGATAGTGTAAAGATTAATGGATATCAGATGGTGTAAAGATGAATAGATAATAGATGGTGTAAAGATGAATAGATAATAGATTGTGTAAAGATGAAGAGATAATAGATGGTGTAAAGATTTATAGATTACAGATGGTGCCAAGATGAATAGAAAACAGATTGTTTAAAGATGAATAGACATTAGATTGGGTAAAGATGAATAGATAATAGATTGTGTAAAGATGAATAGATAACAGATTGGGTAAAGATGAATAGATAATAGATGGTGTAAAGATGAATAGATAATAGATGGTGTAAAGATTAATAGATAACAGATTGTGTCAATATGAATAGATAATAGATTGTTTAAATATGAATAGATAATAGATGGTGTAAATATGAATAGATAATAGATGGTGTACAGATGAATAGATAATAGATTGTGTAAAGATGAATAGATAATAGATTGTTTAAAGATGAATAGATAATAGATTGTGTAAAGATAAATAGATAATAGATTGTGTAAAGATGAATAGATATAGATTGTGTAAAGATGAATAGATAATAGATAGTGTAAAGATAAATAGATAATAGATTGTTTTAAGATGAATCGATTATAGATGGGGAAAATATGAATAGATAATAGATAGTGTAAAGATAAATAGATAATAGATTGTGTTAAAGTTAATAGATAATAGATGGTGTAAAGATGAATAGATAATAGATGGTGTAAAGATGAATAGATTATAGATGGTGTAAAGAAGAATAGATAATAGATGGTGTAAAGATGAATAGATTATAGATAGTGTAAAGATAAATAGATAATAGATTGTTTAAAGATGAATAGATAATAGATTGTGTAAAGATAAATAGATAATAGATTGTGTAAAGATGAATAGATATTAGATTGTTTAAAGATGAATAGATAATAGATGGTGTAAAGATGAATAGATAATAGATTGTGTAAAGATGAATAGATAATAGATAGTGTAAAGATAAATAGATAATAGATTGTTTTAAAGATGCATAGATAATAGATGGTGTAAAGATGAACAGATAATACATTTTTAAAGATGAATAGATAATAGATTGTGTAAAGATGAATAGATAATAGATGGTGTAAAGATAAATAGATAATAGATTGTTTGAAGATAAATAGATAATAGATGGGGTAAATATGAATAGATAATAGATGGTGTAAAGATGAATAGATAATAGATTGTGTAAAGATGAATAGATAATAGATTGTTTAAAGATGAATCGATTATAGATGGGGTAAATATGAAAAGATAATAGATGGTGTAAAGATGAATAGATAATAGATTGTGTAAAGATGAATAGATAATAGATAGTGTAAAGATAAATAGATAATAGATTGTTTGAAGATGAATAGATAATAGATGGGGTAAATATGAATAGATAATAGATAGTGTAAAGATAAATAGATAATAGATTGTGTAAAGATAAATAGATAATCGATTGTTTAAAGATGAATCGATTATAGATGGGGTAAATATGAATAGATAATAGATGGTGTAAAGATGAATAGATAATAGATTGTGTAAAGATGAATAGATAATAGATAGTGTAAAGATAAATAGATAATAGATTGTTTGAAGATGAATAGATAATAGATGGGGTAAATATGAATAGATAATAGATGGTGTAAAGATGAATAGATAATAGATTGTGTAAAGATGAATAGATAATAGATTGTTTAAAGATGAATAGATAATAGATGGTGTAAAGATGAATAGATAATAGATTTTTAAAGATGAATTGATAATAGATTGTGTAAAGATGAATAGATAATAGATGGTGTAAAAAGGAATAGTTACTAGATGGTGTAAAGATGAATAGATAATAGATGGTGTAAAGATCAATAGATAATAGATGGTGTAAAGATGAATAGATAATAGATGGTGTAAAGATGAAGAGATAATAGATGGTGTAAAGATTAATGGATAATAGATGGTGTAAAGATTAATAGATAATAGATAGTGTAAAGATGAATAGATAATCGATTGTGTTAAGATGAACAGATAATAGATTGTGTAAAGATGAATAGATAATAGATGATGTAAAGATGAAAAAATAATAGATGGTGTAATGATGAAAAGATAATAGATGGTGTAAAGATGAATAGATAATAGATGGTGCAAAGATGAATAGATAATAGATTGTGTAAAGATGAATAGATAATAGATGGTGTAAAGATGAACAGATAATAGATTGTGTAAAGATGAAAAGATAATAGATTGTGTAAAGATGAATAGATAATAGATGGTGTAAAGATGAAAAAATAATAGATGGTGTAATGATGAAAAGATAATAGATGGTGTAAAGATGAATAGATAATAGATGGTGTAAAGATGAATAGATAATAGATTGTGTAAAGATGAATAGATAATAGATGGTGTAAAGATGAATAGATAATAGATGGTGTAAAGATGAAAAGATGATCGATTGTGTAAAGATGAATAGATAATAGATGGTGTGAAGATGAATAGATCATAGATTGTGTAAAGATGAATAGATAATAGATGGTGTAAAGATGAATAGATAATAGATTGTGTAAAGATGAAGAGATAATAGATGGTGTAAAGATTAATAGATTACAGATGGTGCCAAAATGAATAGAAAATATATCGTGTAAAGAAAAATAGATAATAGTTTGTGTAAAGATGAATAGACATTAGATGGTGTAAAGATGAATAAATAATAGATTGTGTAAAGAGAAATAGATAATAGATGGTGTAAAGATGAAAAGAAAATAGATGGTGTAAAGATTAATGGATAATAGATGGTGTAAAGATCAATATATAATAGATAGTGTAAAGATTAATGGATATCAGATGGTGTAAAGATGAATAGATAATAGATGGTGTAAAGATGAATAGATAATAGATTGTGTAAAGATGAAGAGATAATAGATGGTGTAAAGATTTATAGATTACAGATGGTGCCAAGATGAATAGAAAATATATCGTGTAAAGAAAAATAGATAATAGTTTGTGTACAGATGAATAGACATTAGATGGTGTAAAGATGAATAAATAATAGATTGTGTAAAGAGAAATAGATAACAGATGGTGTAAAGATGAATAGATAATAGATGGTGTAAAGATGAATCGATAATAGATGGTGTAAAGATAAATAGATAATAGATTGTGTAAAGATGAATAGATAATAGATGGTGTAAAGATAAATAGATAATAGATTGTTTAAAGATGAATAGATAATAGATGGTGTAAAGATGAATAGATAATAGATTGTTTAAAGATGAATAGATAATAGATGGTTTAAAGATGAATAGATTATAGATTGTGTAAAGATGAATAGATAATAGATGGTGTAAAGAGGAATAGATAAAAGATTGTGTAAAGATGAATAGATAATAGATAGTGTAAAGATGAATAGATAATAGATAGTGTAAAGATGAATAGATAATAGATTGTGTAAAGATGAATAGATAATAGATGGTGTAAAGATAAATAGATAATAGATTGTTTGAAGATAAATAGATAATAGATGGGGTAAATATGAATAGATAATAGATGGTGTAAAGATGAATAGATAATAGATTGTGTAAAGATGAATAGATAATAGATTGTTTAAAGATGAATCGATTATAGATGGGGTAAATATGAAAAGATAATAGATGGTGTAAAGATGAATAGATAATAGATTGTGTAAAGATGAATAGATAATAGATAGTGTAAAGATAAATAGATAATAGATTGTTTGAAGATGAATAGATAATAGATGCTGTAAATATGAATAGATAATAGATAGTGTAAAGATAAATAGATAATAGATTGTGTAAAGATAAATAGATAATCGATTGTTTAAAGATGAATCGATTATAGATAGGGTAAATATGAATAGATAATAGATGGTGTAAAGATGAATAGATAATAGATTGTGTAAAGATGAATAGATAATAGATAGTGTAAAGATAAATAGATAATAGATTGTTTGAAGATGAATAGATAATAGATGGGGTAAATATGAATAGATAATAGATGGTGTAAAGATGAATAGATAATAGATTGTGTAAAGATGAATAGATAATAGATTGTTTAAAGATGAATAGATAATAGATGGTGTAAAGATGAATAGATAATAGATTTTTAAAGATGAATTGATAATAGATTGTGTAAAGATGAATAGATAATAGATGGTGTAAAAAGGAATAGTTACTAGATGGTGTAAAGATGAATAGATAATAGATGGTGTAAAGATCAATAGATAATAGATGGTGTAAAGATGAATAGATAATAGATGGTGTAAAGATGAAGAGATAATAGATGGTGTAAAGATTAATGGATAATAGATGGTGTAAAGATTAATAGATAATAGATAGTGTAAAGATGAATAGATAATCGATTGTGTTAAGATGAACAGATAATAGATTGTGTAAAGATGAATAGATAATAGATGATGTAAAGATGAAAAAATAATAGATGGTGTAATGATGAAAAGATAATAGATGGTGTAAAGATGAATAGATAATAGATGGTGCAAAGATGAATAGATAATAGATTGTGTAAAGATGAATAGATAATAGATGGTGTAAAGATGAACAGATAATAGATTGTGTAAAGATGAAAAGATAATAGATTGTGTAAAGATGAATAGATAATAGATGGTGTAAAGATGAAAAAATAATAGATGGTGTAATGATGAAAAGATAATAGATGGTGTAAAGATGAATAGATAATAGATGGTGTAAAGATGAATAGATAATAGATTGTGTAAAGATGAATAGATAATAGATGGTGTAAAGATGAATAGATAATAGATGGTGTAAAGATGAAAAGATAATCGATTGTGTAAAGATGAATAGATAACAGATGGTGTGAAGATGAATAGATCATAGATTGTGTAAAGATGAATACATAATAGATGGTGTAAAGATGAATAGATAATAGATTGTGTAAAGATGAAGAGATAATAGATGGTGTAAAGATTAATAGATTACAGATGGTGCCAAAATGAATAAAAAATATATCGTGTAAAGAAAAATAGATAATAGTTTGTGTACAGATGAATAGACATTAGATGGTGTAAAGATGAATAAATAATAGATTGTGTAAAGAGAAATAGATAATAGATGGTGTAAAGATGAAAAGAAAATAGATGGTGTAAAGATTAATGGATAATAGATGGTGTAAAGATCAATATATAATAGATAGTGTAAAGATTAATGGATATCAGATGGTGTAAAGATGAATAGATAATAGATGGTGTAAAGATGAATAGATAATAGATTGTGTAAAGATGAAGAGATAATAGATGGTGTAAAGATTTATAGATTACAGATGGTGCCAAGATGAATAGAAAATATATCGTGTAAAGAAAAATAGATAATAGTTTGTGTAAAGATGAATAGACATTAGATGGTGTAAAGATGAATAAATAATAGATTGTGTAAAGAGAAATAGATAACAGATGGTGTAAAGATGAATAGATAATAGATGGTGTAAAGATGAATCGATAATAGATGGTGTAAAGATAAATAGATAATAGATTGTGTAAAGATGAATAGATAATAGATGGTGTAAAGATAAATAGATAATAGATTGTTTAAAGATGAATAGATAATAGATGGTGTAAAGATGAATAGATAATAGATTGTTTAAAGATGAATAGATAATAGATGGTTTAAAGATGAATAGATTATAGATTGTGTAAAGATGAATAGATAATAGATGGTGTAAAGAGGAATAGATAAAAGATTGTGTAAAGATGAATAGATAATAGATAGTGTAAAGATGAATAGATAATAGATGGTGTAAAGAGTAATAGATAATAGATTGTGTAAAGATAAATAGATAATAGATTGTTTAAAGATGAATAGATAATACATAGTGTAAAGATAAATAGATAATAGATTGTTTAAAGATGAATAGATAATAGATGGTGTAAAGATGAATAGATAAGAGATGGTGTAAAGATGAATAGATAATAGATGGTGTAAAGATGAATAGATAATAGATTGTTCAATGATGAATAGATAATAGATGGTGTAAAGATGAATAGATAATAGATTGTGTAAAGATGAATAGATAATAGATTGTGTAAAGATGAATAGATAATAAATGGTGTAAAGATGAATAGATAATAGATTTTTTAAAGATGAATAGATAATAGATGGTGTAAAGATGAACAGATAATAGATGGTGTAAAGATGAATAGATACTAGATGGTGTAAAGATGAATAGATAATAGATTGTGTAAAGATAAATAGATAATAGATTGTGTAAAGATGAATAGATAATAAATGGTGTAAAGATGAATAGATAATAGATTGTGTAAAGATGAATAGATAATAGATTGTGTAAAGATAAATAGATAAAAGATTGTTTAAAGATGAATAGAATATAGATGGTGTAAATATGAATAGATATTAGATGGTGTAAATATGAATAGATAATAGATTGTGTAAAGATGAATAGATAATAGATTGTTTAAAGATGAATAGATAATAGATAGTGTTATGATAAATAGATAATAGATTGTTTAAAGATGAATAGATAATAGATGGTGTAAAGATTAATAGATAATAGATGGTGTAAAGATGAATAGATAATAGATTGTGTAAAGATGAATAGATAATAGATTGTGTAAAGATGAATAGATAATAGATTGTTTAAAGATGAATAGATAATAGATTGTTTAAAGATGAATATATAATAGATGGTGTAAAGAGGAATAGATAAAAGATTGTGTAAAGATGAATAGATAATAGATAGTGTAAAGATGAATAGATAATAGATTGTTTAAAGATGAATAGATAATACATAGTGTAAAGATAAATAGATAATAGATTGTTTAAAGATGAATAGATAATAGATTGTTTAAAGATGAATAGATAATAGATGGTGTCAAGAGGAATAAATAATAGATGGTGTAAAGATGAATAGATAACAGATTGGGTCAAGATGAATAGATAATAGATGGTGTGAAGATAAATAGATAATAGATTGTTTAAAGATGAATAGATAATAGATGGTGTAAAGATGAATAGATAATAGATTGTTTAAAGATGAATAGATAATAGATTGTGTAAAGATGAATAGATAATAGATTGTGTAAAGATAAATAGATAATAGATAGTGTAAAGATGAATCGATAATAGATAGTGTAAAGATGAATAAATAATAGATGGTGTAAAGATCAATAGATAATAGATTGTGTAAAGATGATTAGATAATAGATGGTGTAAAGATGAATAGATAATAGATTGTTCAATAATGAATAGATAGTAGATGGTGTAAAGATAAATAGATAATAAATTGGTTAAAGATGAATAGATAATAGATGGTGTAAAGATGAATAGATAATAGACTGTGTAAAGATGAATAGATAAGAGATGGTGTAAAGATGCATAGATAATAGATTGTTTAAAGATGAATAGATAATAGATGGTGTAAAGATGAATAGATAATAGATTGTGTAAAGATGAATAGATAATAGATTGTTTAAAGATAAATAGATAATAGATAGTGTAAAAAAAATAGATAATAGATTGTTTAAAGATGAATAGATAATAGATTGTGTAAAGATGAATAGATAATCGATGGTGTAAAGAAAAATAGATAATAGATTGTTTAAAGATTAATAGATAATAGATGGTGTAAAAATTAATAGATAATAGATGGTGTAAAGATGAATAGATAATAGATTGTGTAAAGATGAATAGATAATATATGGTGTAAAGATCAATAGATAATAGATTGTGTAAAGATGAATAGATAATCGATTGTGTAAAGATGAATAGATAATAGATTGTTTAAAGATAAATAGATAATAGATGGTGTCAAGATTAATAGATAAGAGATAGTGTAAAGATTAATAGATAATAGATTTTGTAAAGATGAATAGATAATAGATGGTGTAAAGATGAATAAAAAATAGATTGTGTAAAGATGAATAGATGACAGATTTTTTAAAGATAAATAGAAAATAGATGGTGTAAAGATGAATAGATAATAGATTGTGTAAAGATGAATAGATAATTGATAGTGTAAAGATAAATAGATAATAGATTGTTTGAAGATGAATAGATAATAGATGGTGTAAAGATGAATATATAATAGTAAGTGTAAAGATGAAAAGATAATAGATTGTGTAAAGATGAATAGATAATAGATGGTGTAAAGATAAATAGATAATAGATTGTTTAAAGATGAATAGATAATAGATGGGGTAAAGATGAATAGATAATAAATGGTGTAAAGATGAATAGATAATAGATGGTGTAAAGATGAATAGATAATAGATTGTTTAAAGATGAATAGATAATAGATGGTGTAAAGATGAATAGATAATAGATGGTGTAAACATGAATAGATGTTAGATTGTGTAAATATGAATAGATAATAGATTGTGTAAAGATGAATAGATAATAGATTGTGTAAAGATGAATAGATTATAGATTGTGTAAAGATGAATAGATAATAGATTGTATAAAGATGAATAGAAAATAGATGGTGTAAAGATGAATAGATAATAGATTGTGTAAAGATCAATAGATAATAGATGGTGTAAAGATCAATAGATAATAGATGGTGTAAAGATGAATAGATAATAGATGGTGTAAAGATGATTAGATAATAGATTGTGTAAAGATGAATAGATAATAGATAGTGTAAAGATGAATAGATAATAGATGGTGTAAAGATTAATAGATAATAGATTGTGTAAAGATCAATAGATAATAGATGATGTAAAGATCAATAGATAATAGATGGTGTAAAGATGAATAGATAATAGATTGTGTAAAGATAAATAGATAATAGATTGTGTAAAGATGAATAGATAATAGATTGTGTAAAGATAAATAGATAATAGATTGTGTAAAGATGAATAGATAATAGATGGTGTAAAGATGAATAGATAATAGATTGTGTAAAGATGAATAGATAATAGATTGTGTAAAGATGAATAGATAATAGATTGTGTAAAGATGAATAGATAATAGATGGTGTAAAGATGAATAGATAATAGATGGTGTAAAGATAAATAGATAATAGATTGTGTAAAGATGAATAGATAATAGATAGTGTAAAGATGAATAGATAATAGATGGTGTAAAGATGAATAGATAATAGATTGTGTAAAGATGAATAGATAATAGATGGTGTAAAGCTGAATAGATAATAGATGGTGTAAAGATGAATAGATAATAGATGGTGTAAAGATAAATAGATAATAGATTGTTTAAAGATGAATAGATAATAGATGGTGTAAAGATAAATAGATTACAGATGGTGTAAAGATGAATAGATAATAGATTGTGTCAAGAGGAATAGATAATAGATTGTTTAAAGATGAATAGATAATAGATTGTGTAAAGATGATTAGATAAAAGATTGTTTAAATATGAAATCTAGAAGTGTCAGCCATTTCTAGTTTCAGAACACTTTCAGATAGTTCGCTGTTATACACAGTCCTGGGAGGGGACTTGTTTGTAGTAGACAGTACCACAGAACAAAATATTTTTACCGTATCGAGACGGAAAAGAACATGTGAAATTGCTCCAGAAAAGGTGTAATATTTATGAAGCAATTCTGGTTTCTGATTGGTTGGTAGCACAACGTGTATTAATTTTATTCGTCAGTTCTTAGCAGCATCGTTTATAAATAGAATCGTTCAACTGTGTGGGATCATACCCCATTATACTCCAAAATATTGCAACATCCTCCCTTTTTATAATGGGGAAGTCCCTTTTGTTTTTTCTGCTCAAAAATAAATATATATTTTTATATTCACTTAGACATAACAATAATTAGAAATCATTTTGATCTTAGAATTTTAGCATTTAAAAAGACGCCATTTTTAATTGTGGTCAAATGTCAAAAAGGAAAATTACAAAGAGTTTGTTTTTTTAAGCAAAAGTATTAGTTACACATTATTAGGTTAAACTGTTAATACAAATAAAATGGATACAGTTAAACGTCTTTTCAAGAACTTTATATATATATGTATATATATATATATATTTATATATATATATATATATATATATATATATATATATATATAAATCTATATACATACAGGGCAGTGAAAAAAAAAATTATTCAGTCGAATTCCCCAACAAGTTTTAAGAAAAAACGTTGTAACTTTATCCTTGTTGCGGGTTTCGTAAATACATCAGCGATATTTTGTTCTGATGATATGTAAGTAAAAATAATGGATTCCTTTTTTATCTCGTTTTTTATGAAATGGTATTTTATATCCATATGCTTAAATCTTTTGTTGATTATCGTGTTCTGTACTAAGACTATAGGGGAAGTCGGGGTAAGTTGAGCATAGGGGTAAGTTGAGCCACCCCCTTTTAACCACAATTGACTAAGCCAATCCAAGTTTGTATGCAATCTATAAACAACTGATCACGTGACTTTAACCTCTTCCATTTTGTTTTGCTGAACCAATATTGGAGATTGATGCAGTAAAAGAAAATCAGATTTCGTGCCAAAAAAGTAAAATAAAGCGTTACAGAGGTGAGTGCATGTTTCTTGTGTATAGTAATAGTTTGATTAGATATAATATGTGGTAGTTGTTTGTTCAATTACTTGCCTTCATACCTGTAAAAGATTTTTACATTCACCACACATGAGATGCATGCATTTGAACAGACAATTCAATGAGGTCAGACTGGGGTAAGTTGAGCCAATGCTAATGGGGTAAGTTGTGCCACTGGCTCAACTTGCCCCATATGTCTTTTTACACGTTTTCAAGAAACAGATGAATGTGCAACCACATCAGTAGGCCTGTTAAAGAGTGAATTCAAAATGCATGTTGTATAAGTCACATGCTCTACTTGTATAAGAATTAGATCTATGGGTTACCTAGTAAACGTTTAAGATGTGTAAGCCGTGCTTGGATAGGAATTTGCATGCTGTACAGGCGCTTTGTTATTCTAATAATAATAATTATTTTTATTATTACTATTATCATTATTATTTTTAACATTATTATTATTATTATCATTGTAGAATCAAGAATGCACTTACCTCCCCTATCCACCATTATGGACTAGCCTACAATTAGTCAGGCATGGTGGGTTATTCCATTTGGAGGCGCCTGATTGGCTAAACATGCCAGGAGAGGCAGGTGCCTCTCTACAAATGCCAGCTGTTCTGGCATTCATTGTTCAATGTTCCAGACTTATGTCAGGAACTTCACTGAATCAACTAGTTCACTCTAGTAATATTCTACATCATTATCGGATTTATTGTGTTAACTTAATTTTTCTTTTTTGTGTGTTTCACAGAAAAAAAGCCCACCAGACATGCGCCACTACGTGCGAAAGACAAATCGTGGACAAACTCCTACATACGTTATGGAATGGGCTGCTGCCGCTGTTACTGGAAGTCAGAGTGTGAGGAGTGCTGCAAAGGACTTTAACATTGATCGAATGACACTGAAGCGGTACATGGACAAACAAGACAGTAAACCAGCAGGGACTGCTTACACACCTGTTTCCTTACGGCAATTGGTTTTTAGTCCTGAAATGGAAAGGGATTTGGCTGACCACGTGAAACAATTGTCAGACATGTTTCATGGTTTGTCATTGAGAAGATGTCGCACACTGGCATATGAGTTTGCTAAAAAAAAAACTGTCTCAATCTGCCACCAAGTTGGGATCGTGAGAAAAAAGCAGGACATGATTGGTGGTTAGGCTTCAAGAAGCGCCGGAACCTGGCAATTAGAGTGACAGAAGCAACATCTTTTAGGCGTGCCACAGCCTTCAACCGCCCAGTTGTTGATAAATTTTTCAACAACTTGAGTCAGATAATGGACAAGTACAAGTTCTCACCAAGTGACATTTACAACACTGATGAGACTGGGTGCACCACCGTTCAAAACCCTGGAGCCGTTGTCACAGAAAAAGGAAAGAAACAAGTTGGTTCAATCACCTCCGCTGAACGCGGAGAATTGGTAACGGTGATGTACACTGTGAGTGCAATTGGATCAGTCGTGCCTCCTCTGTTCATCTTTCCCAGAGTCCACTACAGAGATCACTTCATCAAAGGTGGACCAACACAGTGCATAGGAGGGGCAACACAAAGTGGCTGGATGAATGAAGAGGTGTTTGTGGAATATTTAAATCACATCATCAAGCACACCAGATGCTCACCAGGAAAGAAAATCCTCTTAATCCTCGACAACCATAACACACATTTCTTTGAATGTTGTGAACACAGCAAGATCTCATGGCGTTGTCTTACTGACCATTCCACCACACACTTCCCATCGTCTCCAGCAGCTCGACCGGTCAGTGTATGGACCCTTCAAAACAATGTACAACAGAGCCATGGATGGGTGGCTATGATCCAATCCAGGGAAAACAGTAACAATATATGAAATCCCAGCTCTAGTGAACCAAGCCCAGATGATTGCCATGACACCATTGAACACTGCTGCTAGATTCCAAGCCTCGGGCATTCATCCATTTAACCGGGACATCTTTAGTGAAATTGACTTTTCCCCTTCTCTTCCAACTGACCGTGAGCAAAATGTGGCTGCAGAAAGC
Organism: Euprymna scolopes; assembly: GCF_053919585.1. Classification (NCBI taxonomy): domain Eukaryota; kingdom Metazoa; phylum Mollusca; class Cephalopoda; order Sepiida; family Sepiolidae; genus Euprymna; species Euprymna scolopes. Next base: position 76,889,671 of record NC_136501.1, read on the forward strand.
CTTGAAGCAAATTCTACTGTGGAAGATGCAGGACCATCAGGTGAGGTTCCTGGAGCAGTCTTGCCCGTGCACAGTGATGATGTCCGACCAAAAAACAGCAAGAAGATGATCTTATGCAACCATCCGCATCTGGGTTCCAAACCCAAAGGACGAGTGTTTCATCTAGCTCACATGATGTCGTGCATCGTCCATACATTTCACCATCTGTAATTCAGCCATTTTCGAAAGCAGCACCAAGAAAGGCAAGAAGAGGTGGTCAAAAAAAGGGCAGCTCAAAGATTTTGACTGACAGCCCTGAACGACAGAAGCTGATAGCCCTTTCTGAAAAAAGAAAGAGGAGCCTATTAACAAAAACAAAGCAGTGTTTGTTCAATGCTGTTGGGAAAAAGTCATGTCCCCCGAGATCAAAAACCCCATGTTCAAGTGACACTGATGATTCAGATTTTGAATTTGATGATGTGTTATCAGATAGTGATGGTGATATTGATCTGGATAGCCCAATAATCGAAGGTGACTTTGTGGTTGTCAAATGTGCTGGCAAATCACGAACTGTGAACTATATTGCCCGGGTTGACACTCTCAACGGGGAGGACTTTGAGTTTGAAGGTGTTTTCCTTCAAAAAGTTGCTGGGAAGGTAGGAACGGACAAGCCTGTGTTTGTTCCAAACCCAAAGGACGAAACGGGTTTCAATGCAGAAGATGTTGTTTACAAGCTGCCACAGCCAAATAGTGTTGACAGTTCTGTCCGTTGTTCTAGCCAGCTCGTTTTCAGCTGTGACTTGTCACAGTGGCAACTTCATTAACTTACTTTCAGATATATGTTTCAAATTTTGTGCTGGTTCATTCGCTGTAATTAACATTTCTACTTCATTATTATAATTTGTTTTATAACCACAGCAACAATTTTGGGCTTGTTCTTTCTTTATTTGCAACACATTTTTGCGTGGCACAACTTACCCCTGTGTGGCACAACTTACCCCAGAGGTTGGATCAACTTGCCTCATGGTCGGGGCAAGTTGAGCCATTTGATATGCATTTTTGTAAAGCACATGGTCGGTTTAGGTGTACTAGCAGAAAACTGCAACTTGTTCAAAATGTTCCCAAATAAAAGAATTTTATAATAATACACTCATCTTTGCAAAATAATTAGTCGTTTGGGTTCTGAAGAGCCAAAATGGAAAATTGGCTCAACTTACCCCGACTTCCCCTACTGGCTTGATTGTCACAATTAATTACTACGGGGCTTTTAATTAATTCTGGCTCTAAAATAGTCTTTAGGATATTTTTAAGGAAGGGTGCTTCCTGGGTCGTGTGTGTCTGATCGCGATAAATTCTGCTTCACACGTAGAGAGATAAAATCTGTTGCTTTTTATATTTCCATGAAATAATAAGCCCATTTTCTGAGAGTCTGAAACAATATCCAGATACACTCTTGCGATCTTCGTCGTTTGCCCAGTCTGAATCCGAAAAACCTTCTAATTTTAGGGGATTTCTTGATTTTCTAAATACAAACTTCTGTTCTTTTGTTTCTTTTAAATAACGTAGGACTTGTTTAGCTCTGTTTAAATCATTCATTGTCCGTCGTGATAATTTTTGTTACAGTTTTGTTACTGTATAGCATATGTCGGGCCTGGTTGCAGTCATTAAATATATAAGACTACCTATAATTTCGCGATATTGTGTGTCATTTATTATTTCAGATTCTGTGTGTATATTTTTATTAATATCATTTTCGACCTGTGTGGAGCATTTCTTGCACTATCCCATTCCAAATTTTAATAGTATTTTGTCGATGTATCTCGATTGAATCATCGTAACAAGTCCTTTGCTTTGAGTAAATTCTATCCCCAGAAACCAGGATATTTTGCAAAAGTCGGTCATTTTGAATCTTTTACTTAATTTGTTCTTCACATCAGTTAACATTATGTCACAATTTGATGCGATTAAAATATAATCGACCCACAAAACCAAAATCAGTAGTCTATCGTCATATATCGATAATAGATTGTGTAAAGATAAAATTAAATTAAAATAGATAATAGATGGTGTAAAGATAAATAGATAATAGATGATGTGAAGATAAATAGTAGATGTTGTAAAGATGAATAGATATTAGATTGTGTAAAGATAAATAGATAATATATGGTGTAAAGATGAATAGATAATAGATGGTGAAAAGATGAAAAATTTGAGCTGGTGAAATATAAATAGATAATAGATGGTGTAAAGATGAATATATAATGGATGGTGTAAAGATAAATAGATAATAGATGATGTGAAGATAAATAATAGATGGTGTAAAGATAATAGATAATAGATGGTGTAAAGATAAATAGATAATAGATTGTGTAAAGATGAATAGATAATAGATGGTGTAAAGATGAATATATAATGGATGGTGTAAAGATGAATAGATAACAGATGGTGTAAGATAAATAGATAATAGATTGTGTAAAGAGGAATAGATAATAGATCGTGTAAAGATGAATAGATAATAGATTGTGTACAGATGAATAGATAATAGATTGTGTAAAGATGAATAGATAATGGATGGTGTAAAGATGCATAGATAATGGATGGTGTAAAGAGGAATAGATAATAGATTGTTTAAAGATGAATAGATAATAGATTGTGTAAAGAGGAATAGATAATAGATCGTGTAAAGATGAATAGATAATAGATTGTGTAAAGAGGAATAGATAATAGATTGTGTAAAGATGAATAGATAATAGATGGTGTAAAGATGAATAGATAATAGATTGTGTAAAGATGAATAGATAATAGATTGTGTAAAGATGAATAGATAATAGATTGTGTAAAGATGAATAGATAATAGATGGTGTAAAGATGAATAGATAATAGATTGTGTAAAGATGAATAGATAATAGATTGTTTAAAGATGAATAGATAATAGATTGTGTAAAGATGAATAGATAATAGATGGTGTAAAGATGAATAGATAATAGATTGTGTAAAGATGAATAGATAATGGATGGTGTAAAGATGAATAGATAATAGATGGTGTAAAGATGAATAGATAATGGATGGTGTAAAGAGGAATAGATAATAGATCGTGTAAAGATGAATAGATAATGGATGGTGTAAAGATGAATAGATAATAGATTGTGTAAAGAGGAATAGATAATAGATCGTGTAAAGAGGAATAGATAATAGATTGTGTAAAGATGAATAGATAATGGATGGTGTAAAGAGGAATAGATAATAGATCGTGTAAAGATGAATAGATAATGGATGGTGTAAATATGAATAGATAACAGATAGTGTAAAGATGAATAGATAATAGATGGTGTAAAGAGGAATAGATAATAGATGGTGTAAAGAGGAATAGATAACAGATGGTGTAAAGATGAATAGATAATAGATGGTGTAAAGATGAATAGATAATAGATGGTGTAAAGAGGAATAGATAATAGATGGTGTAAAGATGAATAGATAATAGATTGTGTAAAGAGGAATAGATAATAGATCGTGTAAAGAGGAATAGATAATAGATGTTGTAAAGATGAATAGATAATGGATGGTGTAAAGAGGAATAGATAATAGATCGTGTAAAGATGAATAGATAATGGATGGTGTAAATATGAATAGATAACAGATGGTGTAAAGATGAATAGATAATAGATGGTGTAAAGAGGAATAGATAATAGATGGTGTAAAGATGAATAGATAACAGATGGTGTAAAGATGAATAGATAATAGATCGTGTAATGGTTAACAGATAGTAGACGGTGTAAATAGAATTGTTAAATAACATAAATTGGTAAAAATAATACTCCAAAAGAATATTTTGTTTCTGACAAAGATTTAAACTAATATATTATATAATATATATTAATTATATAATATATATTAATTATATAATATATATTAATTATATAATATACATTAATTATATAATATATTAATCATATAATATACATTAATTATATAATATATATTAATTATATAATATATATTAATTATATAATATATATTAATTATATAATATATATTAATTATATAATATACATTACTTATATAATATATATTAATTATATAATATATATTAATTATATAATATATATTAATTATATAATATACATTAATTATATAATATTAAAATACATAACCTTGTGTCTCAAATCCGTAATCTTGTTTTAGTTTACAATCATTACATTTTAATTAATCAAAATTTGTCTAAAATTTAAATGAAATTGGAATTGATGGGACCCTATTTATTGGATTCATATAAAAGATATGAATCAAATTTAATGCAATCTTGTCCATATCCTTGCATATGTTAACACAAACATAACCGGTAATAATTAATATTTTTTAAGTTAATGAAGTTAATACTTTATATGTATCCGCAGCTCAAGGGTAATCTGAATGGGAAAAAGGCTCAACCTTTTTTTCATTTTCAAGCTGAAATAAAAAATGATAGCAATGTTTTTTTACATACGACCTTAAGGCTTAGTTAAAGATTAACGAATAACCTCGTAAATTTGATAAATGTAATTCGATTGTCATAAACTGTGTTCAGCATCGACGGGCGGAGTTCGTTACTGAACCTAGTATTTTAGCTGCCATTCTCGCGTTGCATAAACAATAGACATGACCTCAGTTTATATTCAGTATTTATTTCACATCAAGTAGTCCTTCACAGCCCCACCGCCCTCCGGGGCCCGGGCGTCAAGATCAAAGTGTAGTATCTGTTCCGGCAGATACTGCAAGCTATGACTAGCAAAGACCAGATGTGGGGGCAACCCCACATGCCTGACCTTTAACCAGCTCCCATTTCCCACCTCTCTGGAGCTGGTCCCCTTTTCCCCTTCCCCCTCCCTTCACTCCTCACATTAAAAATGGGCCTTGTGCCTAATTTGCTCGGTGGGGGAGCAAATAAATACCATCTGTTCCGGCAGATACTGCACTTAAGATAATTTGTACCAGTCAATGGAGGGGAAACCCTCTATACTGGGACAATTATTATTTTTGGTAACCAGAGTGCCCCCTTTTTGCCTACTTTTAGGGGAGCTGGTTTTTACCTCACATTAAAAACGGCCTTGTGCCTAATTTGCTCAGTGGGGGAGCAAATAAATACCATCTGTTCCGGCAGATACTGCACTTAAGATAATTTGTACCAGTCAATGGAGGGGAAACCCTCTATACTGGGACAATTATTATTTTTGGTAACCAGAGTGACCCCTTTTAGGGGAGCTGGTTTTTACCTCACATTAAAAACGGCCTTGTGCCTAATTTGCTCAGTGGGGGAGCAAATAAATACCATCTGTTCCGGCAGATACTGCAAGCTATGACTAGCAGGGACCAGATGTGGGGGCAGCCCCACATGTCTGACCTTTAACCGGCTCCCATTTCCCACCTCTCGGGAGCTGGTCCCCTTTTCCCATTCCCCCTCCCTTCACTCCTCACATTAAAAATCGGCCTTGTGCCTAATTTGCTCGGTGGGGGAGCAAATAAATACCATCTGTTCCGGCAGATACTGCAAGCTATGACTAGCAAGGACCAGATGTGGGGGCAACTCCACATGCCTGACCTTTAACCAGCTCCCATTTCCCACCTCTCGGGAGCTGGTCCCCTTTTTCCCTTCCCCCTCCCTTCACTCCTCACATTAAAAATTGGCCTTTTGCCTAATTTGCTCGGTGGGGGAGCAAATAAATACCATCTGTTCCGGCAGATGCTGCAAGCAAAGACCAGCTATGACTAGCAAAGACCATATGTGGGGGTAACCCCACATATCTGATCTTGGTCAAGGTAGGGATCACCCTACGACCACAGTTACTATCCAGCTCCCATTTCCCACCTCTCGGGAGCTGGACCCCCCTTTCCCTCGCCCCTCCCTCTCTCTCCACATTAAAAAACGGCCTTGTGCCTAATTTGCTCAGTGGGGAAGCAAATAAATCCAACACAACAAGTAGTCCTTTCCCGCAAGCTGCTTCTCACCGTTGTAGTGGCGGTGAAAATGTGGTAGTATTAGAACTACCCGAATAACCGGACTCTAGTGAAAATGCACAGAGGTGTCAACATCAGGATCTGTCATCCTTTCCTCCTCTGTGTCAAACATGTGCCAAGTATTTTGCAAGCAAGTGCATGTCAGGTGCTGAATCACACATCAATGCAATCAGAACAACAACGTTGCTTCTGCGCATTTTTTGTGTGTCGTGAGTCAAACATTTACCGAATTTTACACAGCCGCTTGTCGTTGTTACTCTGTATATCAGGGGTAAAGGAACTGTAATTTTGCATGTACAACGAAAGGCTACATTATGTAATTTCTACACTCATCAGTCACGATCGTCACGGGCTTGGTGCAAAAGTTCGATTTGATCAACATGAAAGCAATAACAAATTAGCAGCAGTCGCAGTATTTTTACAATATTATGCACTATTTACATGCAAAGCACATGTTTGTTTCAGAATGTTTACAAATGTCTTGGCGTAAATGGAGTCAATATTTCATTGTAATATGCAAATATTTACTTCGCCATGTAGGCATCATGTTTGATGGTGAAAATCTAGTTCGCATAATAAAATAACCTCATCGCGTTCACCTTGGACGACGGATAATAAAGAAGGGGGTAATACTCGTGTTAATACTCCATTAATACTAAACGCTAATCTATATATTTATATCCGTTATCATGCTGACCATCCCTTAAAAGGAAAGTGGAACATTTCAAATGGCTAATAAACATTTGAGTTTAATAAAACAAAAAATGGTGTCGCTGTAAGATAAAATCTAGCCACATTCTGATTGGCTACATTACGATTGGATAAAAGAAATCTTGCTTACCAATAAAAACTAAAATAAAAAAAACATGGCGGTTAGCTTAAATACTTAATATAGAAAGAAATATAAAAATAAAACTCAAATTGTTCAGATGGGGATTCCATTGTGTAAATTTTAAATAAATGTAATAGATTCTTTTAATTTTATTTTAATATAATTTTATTTACAAATAATAATTTTCAATTTTAAAATTTAAAATTATTATTTGTAATTAAAATTAAATTAAAAGAAATAATCATTTGCATGTTACGGCGCTATTTTTTATAGTATTTACAAGATATTTTCCCCCTTTTTTTTATATATTTTTATATTTTAAGATTTTATCTATAATTTTTACTATTTATTTTTGGATAAGAGTTTTGACAATATAGGTACAGAAATGACCGTGCAATTTTTTTTATTATTAAATTCAATTTTTACGATATCTTTTGTTTATTAAATTGCTAATTGAAACGACAGATGTACGAGCCTTTTTCAAGTCTCACACAAAAGCACACATTCGCATTTCAAGCTATGTCATATACATATGCGCACACGTCCACACACACCTACATTTATTCACGTTCGCGTACATACACTCACATTCACGTGTATATACACACGCGCTAACGCACACATATGTACTCACACACGCGCACACGAACGCACACATGGACGACGTCACTTCCGCTTTCTAAGGAAATATACACATGCGCAAGTGACCACCGGAAACAAGTATAAAACAAAGAGCAACAACCGGCTTCTTCCTTTTCGAGACTAGCCCCCTAGGTGGCTGGTCGGCGCGCTAGCCGCCGCCGTTTCGACGCGCGCACACGCGTACCTCACGCCCACTTACTACTATGTATGGGGCACGAGCTAACAGACCGTATGTACACATTCACACTCTTTCTCTCTCTATCTACTACTGGTGCCTGAGAACACCTTCGCGTAGCTGACTACTAACTGATGACAACTCTAATATCCTCTTCTTTGTCTACACACTGGATTCTCATTTCCACTACAAAACCCACTTCAATTCCCACGCGCGAACAAACGATAGTGACCCAAACTTGAGATGAACACACATTTCCTATTCTTTCTACAACACCAGCCCCGCAACGAACACTGGTTACACACGGCGCGAACAAACGATAGTGAGATGAACTCACATTTCCTATTCTTGCTACAACACCATCCCCGCAACGAACATTGGTTACACACGCGCGGACATGAACACATTTTATAAGTAAAACGTTAATTTCTTTCAACAGCAAATAAACGACGTTTATCTTATCCATCAATTGAGTCTTTGTTTCCTTCAATTCCATTCGTTTAATTATTCTTTTGTAACGGGATTGGGGTATTTATATATCCTAGTCCCCTACACAGATTAGTTTTTAAAACACAAAAACATCCGTCCCATATAAAAATTGATTTCGAAATAACGTTATTATTTCAGTATTTTCTCTGCATGAGTTTTTATGTAAATAAACATCACAATTTCTCATTGCTTTTTATTTGTTTAAATAATTCTGATTAATTTCCCCTTTTCTTGATGTAATAGTTACGCGGACAAAGATTCTGTGTTTCGCATGTCCAGATAAACAAGTGAACTAGAATGCTTGACTTTAATCATAATCAGAAATTGACATTTTAAATACTTCAAAATCTCCTTCAAATGACGAAGTAAACATGTTTTCCCGATTATTATTTTTGACCGATTAACAGAATTTGGCAGTTTAAATACTTCAAAATCTCCTAAATTTAATTGTAATATGAAAGTACAACATTGTTACAATATACTCTCCTCTTCCTCATGTTAAGGGTGGATTTCAGTGCGGTAACATAGATGCATAAGTATTATCATTTTTAGAATTATTTATTTAAGAACCAAATTTGATGGAATATTTTTTTATTTGTATTGATGGACTTTTTTTTCTTTTCTTTTTTTTACCTACGTCGTAAATTAAAGATAATTAAAACAAAAAATCTTTTCTTATTTCGAATTAATCAAGTAAAAACTCCATACTTTACTTGATTACTAAAGTATTAAAAAACGTTTATTTTACAACTAACTTTTGGCGGAGGCGGGTAATGCTGATAATTAAATTAATTAATAAAAAGCTGGCAAAACTGGAGACTAGGTGGCAAAATACTCTCGATCCCAAATATATCAAATAAAAGGAACCAAATTTTCTAATCACCGTTATGTTCCTATTAACTTGTCTCCTGCGAGGGCAGAGTTAGACACAGAGTCGGTTTTTAATGTGAGGAAAATTCCGCTTCCCAAAATGGGGCATTATGGATAGGAACAAAAATTAAAATTGCCTCTGTTTAGAAGGATTTATCCTCCACTGATCGAGGTCAGAAAAGATAAAGTGTAGTATCGGAGCAGATACTACACTGTGATCTTGCCCAATGTTTACAATATATAAACAATGATATCGGTCAGAAGTACTTTTTCAAAAATAAACAATATAAACAGAACTTTAAAAACACTTCATTTTAAATAATATAGATCGAACTTTTCCCTAATGACCAATTATCCATCTCGTCTTTATTAAAAATTGAATCATGTGTTTTTTTATAAAGGATTTAAATTCAAATTTAATTATACACGTGTATTCTCTTTTTTAGTTTATATTTTGTTAAAGACTCGAGTTACTGCAGAGCATTTTAAGAAGAGAAATAGATGATGCAGATACACATATAGTAGTCAACTGGATGAATTTCATCCGTGAGACTTGCGAAGATCTCCTCAATCATCCCATAATGCTGGGTGGGAGGGGAAACCCCAATAAACTAAATTACGTGATTAGAACCTGAATAATATTACCAGAGTTGACGGCACGGATCGGGAAACATTTTCCCGATAATTAATTCGTGGACCTTACCAGGGGCACTAATTATATCGGGTGGGTGGGCAGTCTATAAATGTCTGGACCACTTCGATTCTGGAAAATATCAACATGGCGAAATTATTGATCGATTTACCCCTCGATAAACATGCAAACCATAGGTTTATGGTCTTATTATGAAAAAAAATTATACAAGTTAGAAACAAAAACTTTTAAAATGCATATGGTGGAATTCATGTGGCGAAGAAGAGAAATCTTTGCCGTATAATCAAAAGCATTCGTGAACGATAGTTGTTAAAAAAAATTGTGTATATCATTTAAAATTCGGAAAATTTATGGTAAAGTTTTACTTGGTTTCAACCTTAACATTTTCCTTTAAAATAACGACTTTTATAGGTCTTCGGATATGCTGTGAACAAATATCGTATTTAAATGTAGTAGTTTTCCGGATATTAAGCAATATAATTTCTTATGTGTAAAGTGCTGGCCATAGTTGTACGCGCAAGCGCGCATAATTTTGGTGAACAACTATGGCCACCACTTTTAACATGAATTATATTGCCTAATATCGGGTAAACTACATATTTGCGAACGCTTTAAGTGCGCTTTTCGTTTTCAGCATACTCGAAAACTTTTGAAATCATCATTTTTAAGGAAAATGTTAAGGTGGAAACCAAGTAAAAATTTACCGTTTAACATTATAAAAAAGTTATATTTATATTGTTTAAAATTAAAAAATAAATATTATAAAATGTTCTGTTTATATTATTTAAAATTTTAAATAATAAAGGTTTATATTGTTAAATATTATAAAAAGTTACATTTATATTGTTTAAAATGTTTAAAAAGTTCTGTATATATTGTTAAAAATAAATAAAAGTGTTTATTCTAAAAAAAAGCTGTATGCTCTGCTTATTTAAAATTGTTAACTTTTGAAATATCAATATTATTGTTTTTATAGTGTTGGTATAGCAGCATAACGGTGATTAAGAAATTATGTTCCTTTCATGTGAGCGATCAAGGGTATTTTGCCACTGAATTTCAGGTCTGATAAATAAAAACTAAAAATTAAAATTATTATTTGTTTATTTGGCAGACGTTTAGGAAATGGATCCCCACCTCTAAATCCCACAATTTCCTTCTTTTCTTCTCTCTCTTTTTTTTTTTTTTTTTTTTTTTTTTTTTGCACGTTAATCTCATCGATTACAACTTAACTTTCAGATTAAAAAAGAAATTTTGAATTTCATCGTCGGGGATCAGCTTTCAATTATAACGTTCTACTAAATTGAACACGTATTTTGTGACCATCACCGAGAAAGATGATGAGATTAAGATGATGAGATTAAGGTGAAAAAAGAAAAAGAAGTGTAAATTGTGAAATTTAGAGGTGGGGATCAATTTTCTAAACGCCCACCGTTTATTGTGTGATCTTAATAACGGACTCGTAATAAATATTTACTTCCAATGTCTTTTTGTTTTGTGTTTTTTTTTTAAGTTTAACTTATTTCAAACTGATATAAATTATTAGGTGTCATATTGAAATTAGTACAAATTCCAACGCATTTCAGGTGAAAACATTATTACATACTAAAGTGTCATGTCGAAATATTTACCATTATAGAATGCTTTTGTTGATTAAAGATCTTTTAAACCTACGTATTTTAGGTGAAAACATTATTACCTACTTATATGTTATGTTGAAATTATTACAAAGCAATTAAATCAGAGGGGGAGGGTAGCTGGTCCGGGCTCCAGTGCAGAAATGCCTAGCCCGGGGTCCAGTTCCCAGAGGGGGCTTCGGCCCAATCTGGGGGCGGGATCAGGCCCTGAGAAAGTCTCACCACTACTGCCACATGATCCGAGCTTCACTCCTTTGCCTAGCCCGGGTTCTGGTGTCCGTGTCCCTGACATGGCCACCAGTTCAGGCCCTTTTCAAAGACCAATAGGTACGATCAGTGCTGCCCCCGCACTAGACCTGGTGCTGGCCGCCGCACCATATCCGTAGAGGAGTTTGTCGCACTAGGCGGCGGCTCCTGGACTATTGAAAACACTGCTGTCCCGGCAGTCGTAGGTTTAGGCCAGCTGGGAGAGGTGATCCGGTTCGATGGGATTCGGCATTTTTATGATTAGCCAGGTCAGCCGTCCCCAGGTCCCCATCTACAAGACGTTGAGTACAGGCCTGTCTACGGACAAGCGGTCGTCACTCATTCTACAACAGTGAAAAGAGTGCACACATTAAGGCCGCCATGCAGACCGCGGGTAGAGGAAGTACAACGAGCCGGTAAAGGATCAGCAGAAACACGTAAGTAGCACAGGCCTCCGCTCTACTTTCAAGGGGCAATCCCCTTCGGGCCATCCATCCAAACAAATGCACCATGTAGTACATTCGATCCCTGCCAAGCGGCCAACCCCAGGCCAACGACATATAGAATGGACGACAGGGGACACCATTGTCGTATTGACCGAGCAACCGCGAACGGCGCCGACTGCACTCCATTGACCTGCACAACTGCCGTCGGCTGAGCATACAAAATGGAGATCCATCTGCAGAAGACGGCCCAAAGCTGACGGTCTCTAAAACAGCCATCAGGAAACGATGATCAACCTTATCAAACGCCTTGGACCGATCTAAATTGATCAGCGCTGCTTCAGTGTCATCTTCTAGGTTTTCTAGGACTGTACGAATCAGATGCAAATTGTTTTGAATCGATCTCCCCTTTCACAGCATAGTTCTGATCCAGATCGATCAAGTCAGTGATAACAACCTGCAAATCATTCGCAAGAACTCGGGCCATGATTTTCAAATCCGTGTTCAACAACGTGATGGGCCTAAAATCATCCAACCCCCCCCCCCCCACATGTGTGTCCTTCTTCTTCAGAAGTGTGACCACACTTTTGGTAACCTGACTCGGGATGGATCCCGTGTCAAACCAGTGGTTAAACACACCCATCACAATCGTAAAATAAATGTGCGACAATCGCAAGAACAGCTCGTAGGGCAGGCCATCATGTCCTGGTGATCTATCATAGGTGACCTGCTTCATAGCAGCAACGACCCCACACTCTGTAACCCGACCATCACAACTAGCAGCTCGGGCCGCCTCCAGGCGGGGCGAGCCAGCCAAATAGTTGCCAAACTCCTGGATGCGGAGTCTGGACAGCTGCGCAAAACGATCTTCAAAGTGCACTCAAAACCGCTTGCAAATCTCCCGAGCCGACACTAAGGAGTGTCCTTCCGGGCTCTGAATCTTACGAATGTACCTATCCGATTTGCGCCCGAGCAAATAGACTCATTCTGATTTATCAACATTCACAGCTTCATTAGGCATCTTTTTAACTCTAGCCCTAACTACCTGACCCTGATATCGCTCGCTAGCCAAATGAAACAGGTCCGCCTTAGCTAGGCCTATCTCTAGGGAATAGTCTATCCTCTAACCGCTTCTCGACCTTGACTCTATCTAGGGCGAGGCATTGGCCATATTTCACAGAGAAGTCTTTAATACTAAATTTGATGTTTACCCACCACCTACTCCCGGTAACCGCCCCAACTAATCCCTTCTTGATGTGTTCAGTTAGCTTTTCCGGAAGTCATCTATCTCCAGTAAGGAGGTATTTAACTTCCAGTACCCGGCTAACTTGGGGTTCCTATCTAAATCTAACCTGGCCACAAGTAGTTTATGGTCTGAGTGGCCTAACCAGTGGAACGTGGGACAAGATATGTATTCTACATTGCCTAAGTACTTGAAACAAAAGGCCTGCTAGAGAGCCACGTTCACATCTCCCGCCCTGGATGATCCACCCGATACCTGTCTACCAGATCGCATTTTGCCATCAGGTCCGACAGACTGGTTTCACACTCATCCGTCCATTTAGTTCCGCCCACCTTATCTACCCTGTGATCAAGGATTGCATTCCAATCACCCACTAGGACTAACCATTCCGAACCCCCGAGAAACACCTCCAACCACCGGAAAAAAGGAAACCCGCTCCCGTACGCAATTGGGCGCTTACACCGCGATGACCGGAAACACTCTATTTGCCACGGCAACATCGGCCACGATCAGTCTACCATCAGTATCCGCGTGAACAACGCTAACCATTGCAGAAAGGGTGCGCCTAACCAACAAAGAAACCTCCCCTATAATGCTTCTCCAGCACCCGATGATCATCAACGGAATTGTAGTGAGTCTCCTGTAACGTAGTCACATCTATGTTCATGGACATGAGGTCCCTCAGTAGCCTAGCGGCTTTGCTTCGGCACCTCATGCCCCTAGCATTACAACTACACAGGCTCAAGGACGTGGCCATTGTGCCTCGATATCCGCCACCACCGGCCTTAAGTCTTTGGGAATTAGGGTGCCGCAGGATTGGGCGAGGTTGCCCGAAAGTAACTTGAATGTTACTCATCCATCTCGCACAATGCCTCCGACATCCAACGGAAACGTTAGCTTTAGGGCCCTATAAAAACAAGGGTGGACGTAAATAGGGACCCTCCCTTCGCACCTAGGTGCCAGCTGGTTGAGGGAGTCGTGCTCCTCTTCCACCAACTTTAAATTTGGAATCGCCCCCTTCGCTTCCTCGATCATATTCCACATGGCCTTTATGCGTCTTGTTCTTGTTTGATGCACAAAGGTCATGACTAAGGGGGCGTCTGGGAAGTTTTGGGGGTTTGTAACCCTCTTCCCCTCAATATTTTTCATGTCCCTCAGCGGCTTAATTAGACCCCTATGACGCTGTGTTATGTAAGTGTCAGCGTGAAGGGGATCTACATTGCAGATCCGGTCTCTAGGAAGGTAGAGGAGCTTTTTGGTCTTCCCTCTCCTTACAGGAGATGCTGATACGGCTCTTCTGCTGCCGTTGTTTTGTGTCACCAGCCTTTCCCGGGACAATCATCGGGCACCAATTTTGGTTCAGGCGAAGGGGTTTGGGTTGGGGTTTTGGGTGGCTGAGCCATAGAGACAGTATTCTCTACGTTCATAGGGGACGGGGAACGGAACTCAGTCTCCTTATTCTTTCTTGCCTTCTTTTTATTTTCTTTTTGCGGCACTTGGCACTCTACCACAGTAGCCTGTCCTTTGTCTTGCTCCCCTTCTGAGTCGGATGAGGAGACCGGATGGTTTCTTTTTTGGCTGCTGGCAACTTCTTTAATTGGTGGAAGAACTCGTAGACGACCCTTCGGGAACTGGCCGACCTTGTACCTCAGGGGGGGGGCTCTCTTGTGGAGGGGGTCTTTGTGCTTCTTCCATTCTTCTTAACCACCTTGGTCGAGCCGTTCAATGTTGTTGAAGTGTTGCAGTCGGTGTTTTTTCTATACCCCCTCCGGCTGGCTTCTCAGGGGCTGCTGGTGCCACACCCTTCTGCTTTTCTGCAGCTTTTGCTTGAGGGATCCGTTTAGGGTAATCCCTCGCCATATGGCCTATCAGTTGGCAATGCCAACAGTGAGGTTTCGCCCCTCGTCGATGAGGCTCATAGTCCAAATGTCACTTCTGAGCAGGGCCAGGATTTTCTTGAAGCCTTCCCGGTTACAACGCATTCTGACTGAGTAGTCCCCTACGGGGGCCACGGCCAGAACGACAGCTTCGACGCCCCCATATTGGCTCATTAATGCACCTATTTGCACAGAGTCAAGGAACCAGGGGACGCCTAAAATATAAACAGTCGTTTGGCTCCTGCTCAGATATACCGGCTTAAAGTGCAGATGCTTCCACTTCAGGTTGCACTTGGACAGTTTGACAACGTCATCGACGGTTGGCAGCAGCAAGTCCCACATGGCGTAGCTGCGACGACAAATGCATGTCGCAGGTATTTGGAGATCTCCTAGCATCTCCGCCATGATGTCCTTTGAAACCCCTGTCAGACTTTTTCTTTTTCCAATCTGTGATAACCAAGAATATTATCCTTGTGGATAGTCTTTCCACAATTCCTGGCAGGGGTTTGATAATGTTACCGTCAGTATACTCCTTATATTTGGAGTTAAATAACTGACGGTAATCTTCGGGAGTAAGTTAGGACTAGGGTCCCCACATCTTCTCTGCTGCTGAGGGTGTTTGTGTTGCTGGCATCGATGATTTCGGCAAGGGCGGTGTTCTCTGCCCCGGCGGGATCGTTGAGCAGATTGACTCAATTTCCTGCATGTTAGATCCTGGCAGTGTAGGCCAATCTGCCGGGCTCTCCACCGGGGACGATGGTTTTTGGAATAATGTGGCACCAACTGCCCCACTCTTTTGGTCTGTGCGAGCAGCCTCCTTCTTCTTCCTGGAATGGGATGCTCTCGCTTCGTCTGTTTTTCTTTTTTCGGCTCTCTTCTTGGCCGCTTTCGTCACTGCTGCATTGCAGATCCTGGCCCAACGTCATGTTCAGCTGGGAGTCCAGAAACGAGAGCATATTAATGGCCTCTTCCCGGTCGTCTGGCACTGCGATCTTAGACGCCTGATCCGGATCAGTGGTTTTCAAAGTGGAGAAATCGGCAGAGGTGGATGATTTCATTCCTGTCACTGGAGTTCTGTCCTCCTATGGGCGGGAGGGCTAACAGTTAAAGCCCTTTTCCTCTGTTGATCCCACCGAGCCGGATCACCTCTCCAAGCTGGCCCAAACCTACCACTGCCAGGGACAGCAGTGTCGTTAATAGTCCAGGAGCCGCCGCCTAATGCGACGAACTCCTCTACAGATACGGTGCGGGAGCCAGCACCGGGTCTAGTGCGGGGAGCAGCACCGACGGTACCTATTGGTCTATCAAATGGGGCTGAACTGGTGGCCGTGTCAGGGACACTGAGTCTTTTTTTATACTTTTTAAATCATTACTATATATTGCATCCAATCTATCTATCTATATATGTATATATATATATATCTATAAAAGTAAACGTGTCTGTGTGCGCTTGTGTGTGTGGGGGGTACATTTCCCTACGCAATAACTCTGTCAATTTTAAATCTACAGACTTGAAATTTGATATAAAGGGTACTGAGATTTGGGAAAAACTTTGGAATCCGTTTTCGGCCAGAAATTTGGCTGCTAAGGGGTCAAAGTTCAACGATTTGACCTTTGAGAACTCTACCAAACTCCTCCGCCAATGTTGGGTCTAAACAATTAAAAGTGTACGTAAGGTTCATTGGATATGGATCCACAGATCTAACTTAATAACAATAAATGTTCAGGGGTGATAATATGGGTCAAAGTTAAAACAAATTTTACCACTGCGGTCTCTACCAAATTACTCAGACAATTTCTGGTCTAAACATTTGAAATTTTACATAAAGGGTATTCAGAGATAGCGCAAGCTTTTTAATCGAAAATTTTAATCAAAATTTGTTAGTTATCAATATATAAATGTATGTATGTATGTTTGCATGTCTGCCTAAAACTTTCGACAGAGGCGATGCATTTTCACAAGATCAGTATCGTTCTGAAGCTCGACCGTTCAGGCGACAAATACCGAAAACTTGGCTAAAAACATTAATTTATTCACCCTCAATTGGGCACTTTTCTACAGGGAGGGATCTCTTTTTTCGCCGATATTTTCGAAAGTCATTCCCTCTTTTCCATTGTCTCGCCTTTATTTAAACTTACGTCACCGGTTTGACGGTGGTCGTAACAACAAAGACGTCCCGTTTTTCCCCGTTCTTTTCCTCCTTCACGGTACGGGTTCGAGACTGCCTTCTTACTACCACTTTTTTTTGGCTCAATATACACTTCCAAACACTCGGGCAACGCCGGGTACCCATGCTAGTATATATATATATACGAGGAAACAACTTTCTGTTGCCTAGGAGCTAAGAAGAATCAACAAATATTCCACACTACTAAGGGAATAAGAAGAGACACAACCAAGAAAATTAAATCACGATTGTATATCTTTAATATAAAGCTGAACGTGTGTGTGTGTGTGTGTGTGTGTGTGTGTGTGTGTGTGTGTGTGTGTGTGTGTGGTCACGAATAGGCTCCTATATGGTTGACTATTTTAAAAATCTGATTACATATAATGATAGAAGATGTATCGAGGATCAGGAATGTTTGATCTGGTAGAACGGTAATCCATAAAAATTGTGGGGTCTGCGTTCGCGCCTGGCCCCCAAAGTATGGAAATAAAAAATGAAAAAAAAACGTTTACAAGGGTTTTGATATAGATGTACATAAGAATACTTTGTTTCAACTTAAATAGGGATGGTATAATAAAATTGTGGGGTCTGCATTCGCGCCTGTACTCCATTGAAATATGGCACAAACTTTAACAAAGACTTTTCATATCTATTTGCGTAAGTATACTTTGATAATTTGTGTTTCAGTTTGAAGAAATATGGTATAATAAAATTATTGGGTGTTCGTTACGCCTGGCCTCCATAGAATGTAAATATGTCACAAAGTTTAACAAGGTTTTTTAAAAGGGGTGAAGGTCCACAATAACACCTTAACTTTAATCTTAATTCACGTTAGCTTTTATTTATTTATTTTTTAGTTGAATCATATTGTGTCGAATAAATTCACCTAATAAATTCACGTTCTTATTAAAGTGAAAGCAAAAAAAGTCGGAACTTTAGACAATTCTCGACAAAAATTTTGCATAACTCTGTTTTTTTTCCTTCTCCACTTGCACGTGACACTCTTTCAAAAATAGATAAATAGATAAATAATAATAAAATAAGAACGTTACTTGTTATCGGGTCAAAAGAAGGAAAAATCCTGCTCATGTGATTACGTGTCTTTTAAAAACATTTACATAACCTTTTTATTCATATATCTGTTTAAGCTATTTTTGTCAGTGTACTAGAAGGAATTCAGTTGATTACAACACTTTCTGCGTGTTCTTTACATTACAATAGTACAACCCTGAATCCGACGGCGCAATACTACACCGTTCAATACTGTAAAACTGAAACGAAGCTGTTCTGCTTGAAAAAGCACCATTTTCTTCTTATTCATATTTATATCGATTCTTTGCTTTAAGAACTAAAGTAATTACGTGTTTACTTTTTTAATATCCATTTTGCTGTTTCGGATTATTTTACTAAAGTAAGTAAAGCTTCATTATTTTTCAAAACTGTTTTTGTATCTTTGTTTTTCGATATTTCGTTGATATTATTTAGTAAGAGTGTTTAGCAGAAAAGCCAAGACTACCTGAAAAAATAAATATACAAGAAATAAATGTTACCATAGTTAATAAAAGTTCAGTTCATGTTTTATTTTATTTTGAAATAGTTTTTAATGCTCTTTACTTGAAATAATTTCAGTGAACCGAAATTAAAACGAAATTTGAGGCGATGACTATTTAAATGAATTTTTATATAAACTACACATGCCATAATCGAATATTCCTCAATCACAAAATAACGGAAAACATTAAAATATGTTTATAAATATTCCTTACGTTGACGGAACTTTCTTAACTTGTTAACACAGAATGCTCTGGTGCCTCTCCTTCAAATTGAAAACGAGGTTCTCCATTTCAAAGTCGCTGCCATTTTGATTTTTTTAAACCGGTTAGTGAATTAAAAAAAAATTTACAAACTACTTAAAAATACAAACCAATGACCTTTTCTACCATAAAAGTAACTTTTATTGACTATGGTAACATGTATTTCTTGTATATGTATATTATTATATATATATAACTTTTTCTCTTTGTAAGGAAATATCATTTTGTTGGTCACTCTTGGCTACGAATGGAAACAAAGTTGATATAAAAAATATATTTTCGCGAAAATGATCTTTACTTTCATCATATTTTGCTTAGGGTAAAATTTTGGAGTATCCAAACCAATCTCTTTACAACCCCCTCCTTTTCATAACCTATCATACTTTCATCAATCACAGTTCATTTTCTGTAGGCTGTTTTTGAACCCAGTCAACGACGGGTACTTCTGCTAGTATATACGTTTTACATACTAGCAGAAAACCTGACGTTGCCCGGGATTTAATTAAAAATCAATAAATGTTCATAGCTACTAAATAGAAAAGTCTCATTAATATCGACCCAGGACATTAAATTACGGATATTTGTGTGTGTGTGTGTGTGTGTGTGTGTGTGTGTACGCGCGCGCATGTGTGTGTGTGTGTGTGCGCGCAGATATATATATATATATATATATATATATATATATATATATATATATATATATATATGCAGAAGACTTGCCGTTGCCCTGGATTTAATATGAATCAGCAAATATATTACACCACTAAAGAGACAACAAGTCACTTTATTATCGGTCAAGAACATTAAAGCCTTTTATATATATGTATACATACTAGCAGACAACTCACCATTACTCTCGATTGAATAAGGATCAACAAATGGTCTACACCACTAAAGAGACAACAAAGCACTTTATTATCCACCAAGGTCAAAAAAACTAACTTTTATAAAATATCGATTGTGTTTAAATATTAATTTCGCTTGAGAATTGATCGATCTTCTTAAAATGACTTCATTTTTCTTAAAATTTTGGTAGCGTTGCTTTAAAAAGAAATTAGTTCATATATGTTGTACAACTACTCTCCGTAACGTACTCTCGGCAGGTGCGGAGAGTACGTTAAACTGTTTACAAATATTTGTTTACATTACCCGTTCAAGGGTAGGTAAATTGTGTATGTCTGTTGTACATAATTCCTGGGGAGGGAAAAAGTATTTCATATACGTGCTGCAAATTTCCTGTCCTAGGGAAGATACAATTATTTCATACAGGTCCTAGGGTAAGTAAAATATTCTTCTGCTCGAGATAGTAAATGTTACATAGATATTAAAAATTCCTCTATCATAAGCATAGCATTTATGTTCAAAATCAACTTCATTTTTTTCATTGTCTTATATGGTTCCGAGCAACGCTGGATAGTCCTGCTTGTAAATAGAGAAGTGGTCACGCACCTCAGTAAAAAATAACCTGCTCAATGACATGCAATATGATTTCCGTTCTGCTAGATCTACGTATGATGTGCTAACTGTAATATCACATAGGATTAATGAATCTCTCAATGAATGGATCGTTTCTAGAGCAATAGCTCTTGACATATTAAAGGCTTCACAAGATTTCCAGTAACGGAATAACTGGAAATGTATTCTCAATTATTAAATCCTTTCTATCTGAAAGGCTTATAAGTGTAATCTTCAATGGGTAGAAATCAGAAACTCATAGTATCAATGCTGGCATCCCTCAGGGTCCACCCTGGGCCAAATTCTCTTCTTGTCTTGATTAATGACCGCTCTAATCACATTCTTAGGTGATTCGTGGACATTTATGCTAACTCCACAATTTATGGTAACACTTCAAAGGCCAGCAATGACCGAGATCTTTCTGATTGTCTCTCTTCTGATCTTGAGCACATAGTGCAATGGGAGTTAATTTTAATAAAGCTAAAATCAAGCTTCTCTCTTTTCATGATAATCGTTTTGACACCTATCAGACCCCAATTAAAATGAATGGCTCTCCTCATTGGAGAAGCATCATATCTTGACAAGCTTTTGAAACTGACCTTCACATCTGATCTTAAATGAAACACATAGATCAAATCTGTTGCCAAGATCGCTGGAAAAAATGGTTGAATCATTCAACTGCTCCGGTAGGTATCTCACTACCGGTGCCATTCTCTATTTGTATAAGAGCCAAGTACGTCCTAAGATGGAAGACTGTTGCCACATCTGGTCAGGAGCTGCTCGTTGCGCTATATCCTTACTCGAAACCTAGTAGATTATGCCTTTTTTTGTTCGTTGTGTCTTTTCTAAAGAAAAGAGGTGGTGTGCCTTTCTCTGCTCTGTCGTTATATTCATGGCAAGTGCTCGTCTGAGCTTCAATCCATAACCCCCCAATGCCAAATTCCACAAAACACTTGACTAGCTAAAACCACTATTAAGAATTTCCCTTGCTCTATCTGTGCTTAAATCTAAACGCAGATTCCACGGACACAGCTTTTTTCCCAAAACCGTCTGTCTGTAGAACACTGTTTCATTGGCCTGCTTCCCTGCTTACTACAGTATGGTAGCCTTAAGTTTAATGTAAACAAGTCCTTGTTGGAACCTTCCTTTAAATCATCAAGCTGTGTCCAACTTACACCATTAAAGATTACTAGACTATTACTTTACATTCATAAACACTTATTTCTTGAGAGGCCTTTGGGACTTGATAAGTGGTTATCTCCAAGTAAAAAAAGTGTTTCTGAAGTTATAAATTTACTACATTAGTAATGTTTTATTTTACGTACACTTATTCTTTTTACTCTTAATTTTCTTCTTTCCTTCTCGTATTATTTTTATGTTCGTCATTAATGTCAGTTTTTTGTAATAGAAGAAGAAGAAGAAGAAGAAGAAGAAGAAGAAGGTTCTTTTTCTTTGGATTCCGAATGACCTTATTTGATTACCGTTCTAAATCATATGTTTTACTCGTTGTTATTTTTGTATTAAAATCCACTAATTTAACAAATGAGAGAAGAAAGAAAGAAATCATTAAATAGAACCAGATTAAAGAAGGAAAAAGAAGAGGAAATGGAAAAAAAATAAATAATAGATATAAAAGAGAATGAAAAAATTATTAGGGAATGATGATGATGATGATGATGATGATGATGATGATGATGATGATGATGATGATGATGATGATGATGATGATGAACTTAAGAAATAATTGGAACAAAATAGAGACGTTCAATATGGATCGCAGCGTGCAATTATCAGAGGAGATCAAAGCTAATATTTATCGATCAACGAATAATAATCGATTGTTGTGTTGAATGCGTACATGACTCCAGGGAGATAAAACACGAAGTCACGTCAAACGACAACCATGTAGCAAATTTCTTAGTCTTAGATGTTTCATTAAAGTAATGAAATTCATACGGAAGTCTGTTTCACATTTATTATAGTTATACGTATTTACTTACTATTTACTTATTTGTATACGACAGAGAGCCTCGCTGCACGCTTAAAAACAAAATTGCACCACTTATCACGATTATAAGCCCGTCTTTTAACTCTCAGAAGCGGCATGCTAATCTCAACCTCTATATGATCTACCTGTATCCTTAGTGATTCTCATTGTGAAGTTCCTTGAATGAAAGCTTTATCATATGATAGCTTTCTATAGTTGGAGTCTTATAGCTAGGAAACGGGAAACTGCGTTGATCTGTTTTTTCGAATAACGTTGTTATAGAAAGTGTCTAATTCTAAATAGCTATCTTGTTTCCTTGATCATAATTTTATATTGTTTGTTTTTCTTTCACCGTATAAAGACATGATGATAAAAATTTCCGCAAATTTTGAAGCAATCTAACAATTTTCACATTATTGAACAAAAACATTATATGATTGCAATTCGAATTCATGAAACATCCGTAAGTTTTTCATTTCTAACAACAGTTTATGCAAAATGGGATGCATAGCACGGCAATAATTAAACACTAAAAACGCGTCAATACATTTTAACTAAAACCCTATGAACTGGTCATTCTCATTTCATGTGTTAGGATTAGGGTTAGTGTTAGGGTTATACCAAGAACAATGTGTTCAAAATTCAAACTGTTTACATGAGTTAACTGAAGCAATTGTTGACTTTTAAGAACAATTCACTAACACACGCGTGGACTGGTAAAAGATAACTTTGCAGTGAGACTAAATAAATGTTTGGGGTTGAGATTTTGCTCATATTAAACACGCCCCTAACAAGGCAAGCATTAATAGAGTTGAGAGAGACAACGAAATAGCAAGGTCTTATGTACGACATGGAAACTAGAATATTAACATCTCCATCATTCCAGTAATTATAGGTGCA
Source organism: Euprymna scolopes (assembly GCF_053919585.1). Taxonomy (NCBI): domain Eukaryota; kingdom Metazoa; phylum Mollusca; class Cephalopoda; order Sepiida; family Sepiolidae; genus Euprymna; species Euprymna scolopes. The sequence continues at coordinate 76,913,068 of NC_136501.1, forward strand.
ACCGGACTCATGAAAAATCATTTAAAAAACTAGTGACTGAAATTGTGGGTGAATGTATGGCATCCGGTGAGATGTCCCATTCCCCTTGACAAATAAAATGAAAAAAATTAAAACAAGAGAATATTAAAAAGTATTGTATATTTGTACATGTATATTCGTTTCGTCACACAAAATTCTGTTTAATGAAGAGAGGACGCAATTCTGTTTAGTAAAGCATATGTATTTTTTTCTGATCCCTAGACCGATTGATACGTTTTTTTTTGTTGTTGTTATTTGATGAACTTTTCAGTTTTCTTTCTTTCTTATACTTTTAAGTGAGTAACGCTTGCTCTCGTTAAACTGCATCTTTAACCGCTAACGTATTTCGTGTGTTGGCATGTTTTTTAACATCCAGCAGATTTTTTTATATCTAGCCCTCCATTAAAAACAAAGGAAATTTGAAGAAAGGAATAAAAGAAGCAGATGTTATTAATTTAGTTTTGTTTTTCAATTCGCGATATTATTTCCTTGAAATAAAAGCATTAGAAAGACTTTCACTGGAACGCAAATAAAATTCATGAATTCAAAAAGAAATTAACTGAAAAGTTATCAATGTTTTTCTTCTTTAGATCATTTGAAATTATAATAATTTATATAATAAAATAAATTCCTGAAGTAATTCTACGATTGTATATAAAAATTAGTCTGAACACTGGCGAAGAAAAGATTATTTTTGTCAGTTTTGATATAGAGTGTACAGTTTTGATATAGAGTGTACAGTTTTGATAAAAAGTGAAGACTACTTTTAAACATAAAACGGAATCTTGTAGATGACTATTGATGATTTGAATTATTTAGTTAATTCGAACTACTGTTCTCATTTTAGTGCTATTTTGACAACGTTTCGGTTGATGTAACCTCTGTTCTTCCTCAGTTGTATCTTGTCTAACTCGGGGATGTTTTGTCGAACTCGGAAATCTGGATCGAACTGAATTTTTTATTTACTTCCACCGGAGTAGCACCTGAATATTGTGCTGATGTCATATCGATTACATATTTGTTACATGTGTTCTGACAAACTGTCTGTCGTATAGAGATATTCGCAATTATCTATCGTATGTCAAACATTCATCTCAATTCGTACAAAAATCAACAATGCATTTCAACAATATCTGAATGTAGTGAATCTGGCTGCGTAGAAAAATGTAAACCCTCTATTATATTAGCCAAAAACCTTTGTTTACGAGTATGCTATGACATTTTTAATGGAACAACAGTTTTAGAAACGCTTCGATATTAAAGTATATCCTTATCTCTCTCTCTCTCTCTCTCTCTCTCTCTCTATATATATATATATATATATATATATATATATATATATATATATATATATATGTATATATAATCAAGTAAAAAGTCGTTTATTGCAAGAGTATATAATACGATAAGTTTATGAAGAGTTAAAACTACGGTCAAAACTTTGTAAAAAGAAAAATAGTTGTAAAACCTGGAGAAATCTTTTCATAAAATATTAACGAATTTACAATTAGAAATTATGTTAGAAATATTAACGAATTTACAATTAGAAATTATGTTAGAAATATTAACGAATTTACAATTAGAAATTATGTTTTAAGTAAAAATAATCCCCTTGAACCGAATATCCTTTATCTTAACTGTTTTCAGAATGATTCCCCCAAAATGTCACTTAACATTTCAAAGACTATTCTTGTAATGTTTTTGCTGTTGTCATTGTGGTATTTCATTTAATATTTTTAATTTACAAAACAGTTTAGAAAAAAACTTTACTTTTACGTGAGATTCAAACTCGAGTATTAATATCATAAAGTAATATATACTCTAATAGTAATATATACTCTAATAGTAATATATACTCTAATAGTAATATATACTCTGTCTGTTCCCCTTTTCGTTAACCAGTCACGTGTTTCTATTTACATGCGAACAAACTCACAAAATACCACGCTCTTTTTCTAGTAAGAATAAGCAGTTGATAGGAAACACCTGTTTTAAACAACGGAAATTATAGTTTTCGAAAAATAATTGATTTGATAGTAATTGCTATTAAGAAAACGATTCAATACCAATGTTCTGCAGTGTATGCATGTTACACCAATCTCCGTTGTGTCTGCAATATGGGCCATCAATCAAATTTGGACGGTTATTAGTTTTGTTCATTATATGAGATAGCAGAGAACAGCGCGTTATGTCTAATGTTTCTGTATGGTTCCATAATTGATTCATATTAAATTGCTTTGAACTAGACTTGGTTAATATTATTCCTCTGTACATCTGCGTCTATGAGGAGGATGTTAATAATAGCGGAACAAAAATATGTGAATTGAGGAAGCGCATAGACGTCAATAGTGATGTCTAAGTCGGGTTTCGACACCTTTTCCTACAAATGTTATTCTAATGAACAAACCAAAATCTCTTCAGAGTACTTACAAAAGAAAATTTATCCTCACTGATTCGTAGTAAGGCTAGACATGCGCATGGATGTTAGCGACGTTTCAAACTTTCCAACTATAATAAAGTCCAATGACAACAAGAAAAACACTTTAAACCTCGGCTGAAACAAAACATATTTGTTCAAAAGCAAAACATTATTCATATTAATTTATTTATTGCGGACTTTTATCCTCATCTTTCTTACATGTTATTTCACGACGTTTCGGCCAATTATTCCTCTGGCCTTCGTAAGGTGGTAACCACGACAAGATAGGAACTCCGAATCTCCTAACTGCATTCTCAGCAATTACTACCATCCAGAGTTGTTGTCGTCTCACCACGTTTTGGTTAATTAATCCTCTGGCCAGCTTTGGATAGGATTGAAACCGCTATTTTCAGACAATTCTCACCTGGAATCCCATATTTGAAAATTTAAATATTTCAGATTTGCATTAGATTTGGGGGGTTTTCTAAAGACCCTTTAAGCTTAAGTCATAAATTTTATACATTTTCTACAATCGAAATTATGCAATCGGAATAAGAATTTTAGTTTTATTACATTTTGATTTTAATCTTCCTAAGAAGACATAACATTGGTGAAAAATGTTTTATTCAGATAATTAATTTTACCCATCCTGAGACGGGTATTCTTTTAGTTATCATATAAAACCTTATTTACATAACTTCCATTTATAATGATGTGCGAAGACCTGACCTTCCTCGGTTAAGGCGAAACACGAAGAAGACCATAGTCTCAGTTGCTTTCACGAAGACAAGATTGGTATGACGTTGGATGCAGCAGTTGATGATCCTTTCTTCCGATGAAAAAGATCATTCAACTTGGCTGTTTTTCCTTTAGTTCAATTGCAAGTGATGATAATAATAATAACAATAATCATAATAATAACAACAACAACAACAACAACAATAATAATAACAACAACAATAATAACAACAACAATAATAATAATAACAACAACAATAATAATAATAACAACAACAATAATGATAATAATAATAATAACAACAACAACAACAATAATAATAATAATAACAACAACAACATCAATAATAATAACAACAATAATAACAATAATAATAATAATAACAACAACAACAATAATAATAATAATAATAATAATGACAACAACAACAACAACAACAACAATAATAATAATAATAATAATAATAATAATAATAATAATAATAATAATAATAATAATCGACGCAGACTCTGGTTGGAGTTTTCGTATAAAATTAATTCTTCACAAGAAGATAAAAATAAAAATAATTATTACAGATTTTTACAGAGGAAATTAAATGGAAAGAATACAAATGTCAACTGCAACTTTCTTTTTCTGTTACTATAGTATTACAACAGAGCTCTTTTCTTCTATTTTTACTGGTGATTCCTTGCTTATCGGACAGGTACTTTCTCGTGGTCGTGTGTGGGGAGGTGGCCAACCTCCCTCCAAGTTCAAACAGATTCTAAAATCTGAGCACAAACTGATTTTCTTTGCTATATATAAAGGGGGTGCGTCGGAGCGGAGATGGGTTTTTCATCTAACCAACCCCAGCTCATTACGTCACACCTTGGTTCGCACTGATTGAATAATCAGCCACCTCCCCCATAATAATCAGCCACCTCCCCCATAATAATCAGCCACCTCCCCCATAATAATCAGCCACCTCCCCCATAATAATCAGGCAACTTTCCACAGAACAAAGGTTCTCATTGATGACTTCTTATGCACCGGGCGGCTTCAGTCTTTGACTCCAGGTTAAGCTCTATCCTAAACAATCGGCTAGATACCTCCAAATCATCACTTTTACAGCAATATTGTTTCATATTTTCGACTTTCACATCGGCGATCACGCCAGCTCTCTTTCTAGCTCCAGGGTTATTTGCTGTCATGCGGGACCTGCCATTAAAATAAAAAGGCTCTAAGTCATCTTTTACTGGCTCTCTTTTGGTGCATTTTCAACCATAGCTGTAATTCAACTCTACTTAACCCCTCCTCTGTGGTAATTTCTTACTATTGTGGCTGGTTGAGTCACACATTATTAGAAAAAACACTTTTGGCATAGACTTCATTTATAAATCCGCAAATATCGCTGCCGAAAGAAGCGGATTAGAATCTTTACCAAAAAGAAAAACTGTGGTTTGTTGCTTTTACTAAAAAATATGGTGATCTCAAATGTGTTGTCATTAGTAACGAAAGAAAATAATTGTTCTACGAAAAAAAGGTAATAAAAACAACACAGACTCGTAAAAGATCTCCGTTACAAAACACCCTTTTCATTATGTAACCCACTGAAAGGGAATAAACTGAATAAAAAAAGATGTTCTTTCCTGTATTACTTGTTCTTCTATTTTTGTCGTGTTATTTAGTTTTATTATCTTAAAATGAATAAACTGAATTTAAGAGATGTATTGATAACGATTAATCCGATTTATGTAATAGTGTTCAATAACAAATAAAACTATATTTAGTCTACGTTTTTTCGTAGAAGCATTTTGTCTTTTTTAGTTTTGTTACTACTGAACAAATCTGAATAGGCCTATCCTTGAACAAGCCTATGGTCGAAAACATGTCGGCACATATGTAGTGTTAAATAAAATGTTTATATATATTTATATATATATATATATATATATATGTGTGTGTGTGTGCGTGCGTGCGTGTGTGTGTGTGTGCGTGTGTGTGTCGGTCTGGATGCGTGTGTGAATATATATATATATATATATATATATATATATATATATATATATACAAACAACAGTAATAAAACTAAAAAAAATGCTTCTACGAAAAAACTTAGACTAAATATAGTGTTAAATGTTATTGAGCACACTTACATAACTCGGTTTTACTCAAAAAGTAATACAGCAATGAAATTTTAAAAAAAGATTAGATTGTAATGCATAAATATTATACAAAGTTACCAGATTTTACATAATAGTCGTTTTTTTAATTAAAGATAAAATAGAACAAAGGAAAATAGCAACGGGACAAAAGTTAAAAATCTATTTTAATAATATTCAAAAACTATTTTGATAATATTCAAAACACTTTTAATTGTTAAATTGGTTGTGAACGGGTTTAAGTAAATTTATTTGTAAGAAAATTGCGTTAAAATAACTTAAACGTAATACGGAAAAGAACGGCGTGAAAAAACAAGAAGTATTAACACTTGTTTACTTGGATAATTTAAACGCGAAAAAAAATGGGACGCTAAAAACGTACATAGTAAAACAATACGTGGTCAACGGGTCAAAGTTGATTTATTTGTAAGAAAATTGCGACAGTATACTTGTAATACAGAATAGTTGCAAAACATCCCCACTCTTCCCATGTTAAATAATAATTTCTAAATAATAACGTTAATATTTCAGTGCGCTGGTCAAATTCTGCAAAAGTCGCAATTTGTGTTTATTTGTTTACGCTGTTATAGGTTTAAGTCCATATACGCATGCACAACCGGAAGTCGTAAACCAGACGTTGGGTTACAACGCCCGTTACAAGGTCATTTGAGTTTTATAATTATATAGCAAGATGCATATATATATATATATATATATATATATGTGCATCTGTGAAACAACGAAACAGTACTGTATGTTGATGACTATATATATATATATATATATATATATATATATATATATATATATATATATATATATATATATATATATATAGCATAGACATACAGTACTGTTTCGTTGTTTCACAACTCATCAGTGCGGTTGGACAGGCAACTACCTAAGGCCAAGATTGAAACCCGACCGCCTGTACGACAGTCAAGACTCCTAACCATTACGCTAATCGGCGGCTGTTGTGCGAGTCGTAAGCTAACGATGTTTTGACATCGTCCGACATACCTAAGTTCGATTTGTTTACACAAAGAGCATCGCTTTATACGCTAATGGTAATTCGTGTATCACTTCTCAATATGCTCAACTCAAGATGAGGAGCATTATATATATATATATATATATATATATATATATATATATATATATATATATATATATATATATATATCCTTCAGAATGTGAGAGAACATGCAATTATTTCCACAGCCAAACAACGTCACAGCTCAAAAGAACCATAACAGCCAACAAACCGGAAACCCAATTCGCGTTTTCTGCTTCCAGTTTGTTGGCTGTCATTGCTCTTGTAAGCTGCGACATTGTCTGCTTGGGGAAAAAATTATATATATATATATATATATATATATATATATATATATATGTAACTTAACATTTAAATTTTATATACATATATATATATACATATATACATATATATATATATATATATATATATATATATATATATATATATATATATAAAATTTAAATGTTAAGTTACATTATTGTTTCAGCTACCCGGCCGTTTTTTTGGCCGTCTGTAGCTTCCTTAGACTTTTACAGAAATGTTCGGAAGCTACAGACGGCCAAAAAACGGCCGGGTAGCTGAAACAATAATGTAACTTAACAGAAAAATACGGTAATAAAAAATTAAACGCAACAATATTGAGCACTTTCTTCAGGTTTTTATTAATTGCCATTTCTAATATATATATATATATATATATATACATATATATATATATATATATATATATATATATATATATATATATATGCATATATATATATATATATAAGTGGTAAAAAAACTGGAGAGCAAAAAATATATTTTTCTATCTGCTTAGTTACACGTGTTTCCACTACTGGAATTGAATTAACAATCCGATAATTTCGTCAGGCCTTACAGATTTTAAAGTTTATTATAGGAAAAAAATTTTATTTCTTTTTTTTTCCCATAATAAACTTTCCAATCTGTAAGGTCTGAGGAAATTATCGGATCGTTAATTCAATTCCGGTAGTTGAAACATGTGGTACTAAGCAGTTAAAAAACGGCATTAATATATATATATATATATATATATATATATATATATATATATATATATATATGAGTGAAATTAACTGTGTATATCTGTGTGTACATTTCCCTAACAAAATACTCTGTCAATTTTCAGTTTACCGACTCGAGATTTGACATAAGGGGTATTGAGATTTGGAGAAAATCTATTTAGTCGGTTTTCGGACAGAAATTTGGCTGTCAATGGGTTAAAGTTTAACCATTTGACCTCCTCCGCCAATTTTGGGTCGAAACACTTGAAATTTTAGATGTAGATTACATAGACATGGATCAAACTTTTTAATTTGATTTGAGACCAAAACGATAAATCTTAAGGGATCAAAATTTTAATTTGATTTGAGACCAAAACGATAAATGTTAAGGGATCAAAATGTTTAATTTGATTTGAGACCAAAACGATAAATGTTAAGGGATCAAAATGTTTAATTTGATTTGAGACCAAAACGATAAATGTTAAGGGATCAAAATTTTAATTTGATTTGAGACCAAAACGATAAACGTTAAGGGATCAAAATGTTTAATTTAATTTGAGACCAAAACGATAAATGTTAAGGGATCAAAATTTTTAATTTGATTTGAGACCAAAACGATAAACGTTAAGGGATCAAAATTTTTAATTTAATTTGAGACCAAAACGATAAATGTTAAGGGATCAAAATTTTTAATTTGATTTGAGACCAAAACGATAAATGTAAAGGGATCAAAATTTTTAATTTAATTTGAGACCAAAACGATAAATGTTAAGGGATCAAAATTTTTAATTTGATTTGAGACCAAAACGATAAATGTTAAGGGATCAAAATTTTTAATTTGATTTGAGACCAAAACAATTAATGTTAAGGGATCAAAATTTTTAATTTGATTTGAGAACAAAACGATAAATGTTAAGGGATCAAAATTTTAATTTGATTTGAGACCAAAACGATAAATGTTAAGGGATCAAAATTTTTAATTTAATTTGAGACCAAAACGATAAATGTTAAGGGATCAAAATTTTTAATTTGATTTGAGACCAAAACGATAAATGTTAAGGGATCAAAATTTTTAATTTGATTTGAGACCAAAACGATAAATGTTAAGGGATCAAAATTTTTAATTTGATTTGAGACCAAAACGATAAATGTTAAGGGATCAAAATTTTAATTTGATTTGAGACCAAAACGATAAATGTTAAGGGATCAAAATTTTTAATTTGATTTGAGACCAAAACGATAAATGTTAAGGGATCGAAATTTTTAATTTGATTTGAGACCAAAACGATAAATGTTAAGGGATCAAAATGTTTAATTTGATTTGAGAACAAAACGATAAATGCTAAGGGATCAAAATGTTTAATTTGATTTGAGACCAAAACAATATATGTTAAGGGATCAAAATGTTTAATTTGATTTGAGACCAAAACGATAAATGTTAAGGGATCAAAATTTTTAATTTGATTTGAGACCAAAACGATAAATGTTAAGGGATCAAAATTTTTAATTTGATTTGAGACCAAAACGATAAATGTTAAGGGATCAAAATGTTTAATTTGATTTGAGACCAAAACGATAAATGTTAAGGGATCAAAATTTTTAATTTAATTTGAGACCAAAACGATAAATGTTAAGGGATCAAAATTTTTAATTTGATTTGAGACCAAAACGATAAATGTTAAGGGATCAAAATTTTTAATTTGATTTGAGATCAAAACGATAAATGTTAAGGGATCAAAATGTTTAATTTGATTTGAGAACAAAACGATAAATGTTAAGGGATCAAAATGTTTAATTTGATTTGAGACCAAAACAATATATGTTAAGGGATCAAAATTTTTTATTTGATTTGAGACCAAAACGATAAATGTTAAGGGATCAAAATTTTTAATTTGATTTTAGACCAAAACGATAAACGTTACGGGATCAAAATTTTTAATTTGATTTGAGACCAAAACGATAAATGTTAAGGGATCAAAATTTTTAATTTGATTTGAGACCAAAACGATAAATGTTAAGGGATCAAAATGTTTAATTTGATTTGAGACCAAAACGATAAATGTTAAGGGATCAAAATGTTTAATTTGATTTGAGAACAAAACGATAAATGTTAAGGGATCAAAATTTTTAATTTGATTTGAGACCAAAACGATAAATGTTAAGGGATCAAAATGTTTAATTTGATTTGAGACCAAAACGATAAACGTTAAGGGATCAAAATTTTTAATTTGATTTGAGACCAAAACGATAAATGTTAAGGGATCAAAATTTTTAATTTAATTTGAGACCAAAACGATAAACGTTAAGGGATCAAAATTTTTAATTTGATTTGAGACCAAAACGATAAATGTTAAGGGATCAAAATTTTTAATTTGATTTGAGACCAAAACGATAAACGTTAAGGATCAAAATGTTTAATTTGATTTGAGAACAAAACGATAAATGTTAAGGGATCAAAATGTTTAATTTGATTTGAGACCAAAACGATAAACGTTAAGGGATCAAAATTTTTAATTTGATTTGAGACCAAAACGATAAATGTTAAGGGATCAAAATTTTTAATTTGATTTGAGACCAAAACGATAAACGTTAAGGATCAAAATTTTTAATTTGATTTGAGACCAAAACGATAAATGTTAAGGATCAACATTTTTAATTTGATTTGAGACCAAAACGATAAACGTTAAGGATCAAAATTTTTAATTTGATTTGAGACCAAAACGATAAATGTTAAGGGATCAAAATGTTTAATTTGATTTGAGACCAAAACGATAAACGTTAAGGATCAAAATTTTTAATTTGATTTGAGACCAAAACGATAAACGTTAAGGGATCAAAATGTTTAATTTGATTTGAGACCAAAACGATAAATGTTAAGGGATCAAAATGTTTAATTTGATTTGAGACCAAAACGATAAACCTTAAGGGATCAAAATGTTAAATTTGATTTGAGACCAAAACGATAAACGTTAAGGATCAAAATTTTTAATTTGATTTGAGACCAAAACGATAAATGTTAAGGGATCAAAATGTTTAATTTGATTTTAGAACAAAACGATAAATGTTAAGGGATCAAAATGTTTAATTTGATTTGAGACCAAAACGATAAATGTTAAGGGATCAAAATGTTTAATTTGATTTGAGACCAAAACGATAAATGTTAAGGGATCAAAATTTTTAATTTAATTTGAGACCAAAACGAAAAACGTTAAGGGATCAAAATTTTTAATTTGATTTGAGACCAAAACGATAAATGTTAAGGGATCAAAATTTTTAATTTGATTTGAGACCAAAACGATAAACGTTAAGGATCAAAATGTTTAATTTGATTTGAGAACAAAACGATAAATGTTAAGGGATCAAAATGTTTAATTTGATTTGAGACCAAAACGATAAACGTTAAGGGATCAAAATTTTTAATTTGATTTGAGACCAAAACGATAAATGTTAAGGGATCAAAATTTTTAATTTGATTTGAGACCAAAACGATAAACGTTAAGGATCAAAATTTTTAATTTGATTTGAGACCAAAACGATAAATGTTAAGGATCAACATTTTTAATTTGATTTGAGACCAAAACGATAAACGTTAAGGATCAAAATGTTTAATTTGATTTGAGACCAAAACGATAAACGTTAAGGATCAAAATTTTTAATTTGATTTGAGACCAAAACGATAAACGTTAAGGGATCAAAATTTTTAATTTGATTTGAGAACAAAACGATAAATGTTAAGGGATCAAAATTTTTAATTTGATTTGAGACCAAAACGATAAACCTTAAGGGATCAAAATGTTAAATTTGATTTGAGACCAAAACGATAAACGTTAAGGGATCAAAATGTTTAATTTGATTTGAGACCAAAACGATAAATGTTAAGGGATCAAAATTTTTAATTTGATTTGAGAACAAAACGATAAATGTTAAGGATCAAAATTTTTAATTTGTATTTGAGACCAAAACGATAAACGTTAAGGGATCAAAATTTTTAATTTGATTTGAGACCAAAACGATAAGTGTTAAGGGATCAAAATTTTTAATTTGATTTGAGACCAAAACGATAAACGTTAAGGATCAAAATGTTTAATTTGATTTGAGAACAAAACGATAAATGTTAAGGGATCAAAATTTTTAATTTGATTTGAGACCAAAACGATAAACGTTAAGGATCAAAATTTTAAATTTGATTTGAGAACAAAACGATAAATGTTAAGGGATCAAAATTTTTAATTTGATTTGAGAACAAAACGATAAATGTTAAGGGATCAAAATGTTTAATTTGATTTGAGACCAAAACAATAAATGTTAAGGGATCAAAATTTTTAATTTGATTTGAGACCAAAACGATAAATGTTAAGGGATCAAAATTTTTAATTTGATTTGAGAACAAAACGATAAATGTTAAGGATCAAAATGTTTAATTTGATTTGAGAACAAAACGATAAATGTTAAGGATCAAAATGTTTAATTTGATTTGAGACCAAAACGATAAACGTTAAGGGATCAAAATGTTTAATTTGATTTGAGACCAAAACTATAAATGTTAAGGGATCAAAATGTTTAATTTGATTTGAGACCAAAACGATAAATGTTAAGGATCAAAATGTTTAATTTGATTTGAGAACAAAACGATAAATGTTAAGGGATCAAAATGTTTAATTTTATTTGAGACCAAAACGATAAATGTTAAGGGATCAAAATTTTTAATTTGATTTGAGACCAAAACGATAAACGTTAAGGATCAAAATGTTTAATTTGATTTTAGAACAAAACGATAAATGTTAAGGGATCAAAATGTTTAATTTGATTTGAGACCAAAACGATAAATGTTAAGGGATCAAAATGTTTAATTTGATTTGAGACCAAAACGATAAATGTTAAGGGATCAAAATGTTTAATTTGATTTGAGACCAAAACGATAAATGTTAAGGGATCAAAATGTTTAATTTGATTTGAGACCAAAACGATAAATGTTAAGGGATCAAAATGTTTAATTTGATTTGAGACCAAAACGATAAATGTTAAGGGATCAAAATGTTTAATTTGATTTGAGACCAAAACGATAAATGTTAAGGGGTCAAAATGTTTAATTTGATTTGAGACCAAAACGATAAACGTTAAGGGATCAAAATGTTTAATTTGATTTGAGACCAAAACGATAAATGTTTAGGGATCAAAATGTTTAATTTGATTTGAGACCAAAACGATAAATGTTAAGGATCAAAATGTTTAATTTGATTTGAGAACAAAACGATAAATGTTAAGGGATCAAAATTTTTAATTTGATTTGAGACCAAAACGATAAACGTTAAGGATCAAAATTTTTAATTTGATTTGAGAACAAAACGATAAATGTTAAGGGATCAAAATGTTTAATTTGATTTGAGACCAAAACGATAAATGTTAAGGGATCAAAATGTTTAATTTGATTTGAGACCAAAACGATAAATGTTAAGGGATCAAAATGTTTAATTTGATTTGAGACCAAAACTATAAATGTTAAGGGATCAAAATGTTTAATTTGATTTGAGACCAAAACGATAAATGTTAAGGATCAAAATGTTTAATTTGATTTGAGAACAAAACGATAAATGTTAAGGATCAAAATGTTTAATTTGATTTGAGAACAAAACGATAAATGTTAAGGATCAAAATGTTTAATTTGATTTGAGACCAAAACGATAAACGTTAAGGGATCAAAATGTTTAATTTGATTTGAGACCAAAACTATAAATGTTAAGGGATCAAAATGTTTAATTTGATTTGAGACCAAAACGATAAATGTTAAGGATCAAAATGTTTAATTTGATTTGAGAACAAAACGATAAATGTTAAGGGATCAAAATTTTTAATTTGATTTGAGACCAAAACGATAAATGTTAAGGGATCAAAATTTTTAATTTGATTTGAGACCAAAACGATAAACGTTAAGGATCAAAATGTTTAATTTGATTTTAGAACAAAACGATAAATGTTAAGGGATCAAAATGTTTAATTTGATTTGAGACCAAAACGATAAATGTTAAGGGATCAAAATGTTTAATTTGATTTGAGACCAAAACGATAAATGTTAAGGGATCAAAATGTTTAATTTGATTTGAGACCAAAACGATAAATGTTAAGGGATCAAAATGTTTAATTTGATTTGAGACCAAAACGATAAATGTTAAGGGATCAAAATGTTTAATTTGATTTGAGACCAAAACGATAAATGTTAAGGGATCAAAATGTTTAATTTGATTTGAGACCAAAACGATAAATGTTAAGGGATCAAAATGTTTAATTTGATTTGAGACCAAAACGATAAACGTTAAGGGATCAAAATGTTTAATTTGATTTGAGACCAAAACGATAAATGTTAAGGGATCAAAATGTTTAATTTGATTTGAGACCAAAACGATAAATGTTAAGGATCAAAATGTTTAATTTGATTTGAGAACAAAACGATAAATGTTAAGGGATCAAAATTTTTAATTTGATTTGAGACCAAAACGATAAACGTTAAGGATCAAAATTTTTAATTTGATTTGAGAACAAAACGATAAATGTTAAGGGATCAAAATGTTTAATTTGATTTGAGACCAAAACGATAAATGTTAAGGGATCAAAATGTTTAATTTGATTTGAGAACAAAACGATAAATGTTAAGGGATCAAAATGTTTAATTTGATTTGAGACCAAAACGATAAATGTTAAGGGATCAAAATGTTTAATTTGATTTGAGACCAAAACGATAAATGTTAAGGGATCAAAATTTTTAATTTGATTTGAGACCAAAACGATAAATGTTAAGGGATCAAAATTTTTAATTTGATTTGAGACCAAAACGATAAACGTTAAGGGATCAAAATGTTTAATTTGATTTGAGACCAAAACGATAAATGTAAAGGGATCAAAATGTTTAATTTGATTTGAGACCAAAACGATAAATGTTAAGGGATCAAAATGTTTAATTTGATTTGAGACCAAAACGATAAATGTTAAGGGATCAAAATGTTTAATTTCATTTGAGACCAAAACGATAAACGTTAAGGGATCAAAATGTTTAATTTGATTTGAGACCAAAACGATAAATGTTAAGGATCAAAATGTTTAATTTGATTTGAGAACAAAACGATAAATGTTAAGGGATCAAAATTTTTAATTTGATTTGAGACCAAAACGATAAATGTTAAGGGATCAAAATTTTTAATTTGATTTGAGACCAAAACGATAAACGTTAAGGATCAAAATGTTTAATTTGATTTGAGAACAAAACGATAAATGTTAAGGGATCAAAATGTTTAATTTGATTTGAGACCAAAACGATAAATGTTAAGGGATCAAAATGTTTAATTTGATTTGAGACCAAAACGATAAATGTTAAGGGATCAAAATGTTTAATTTGATTTTAGACCAAAACGATAAATGTTAAGGGATCAACATTTTTAATTTGATTTGAGACCAAAACGATAAATGTTAAGGGATCAAAATTTTTAATTTGATTTGAGACCAAAACGATAAATGTTAAGAGATCAAAATGTTTAATTTGATTTGAGACCAAAACGATAAACGTTAAGGGATCAAAATGTTTAATTTGATTTGAGACCAAAACGATAAATGTTAAGGGATCAAAATGTTTAATTTGATTTGAGACCAAAACGATAAACGTTATGGGATCAAAATTTTTAATTTGATTTGAGACCAAAACAATAAATGTTAAGGGATCAAAATGTTTAATTTGATTTGAGACCAAAACGATAAACGTTAAGGGATCAAAATGTTTAATTTGATTTGAGACCAAAACGATAAATGTTAAGGATCAAAATGTTTAATTGGATTTGAGAACAAAACGATAAATGTTAAGGGATCAAAATGTTTAATTTGATTTGAGACCAAAACGATAAACGTTAAGGGTCAAAATTTTTAATTTGATTTGAGACCAAAACGATAAATGTTAAGGGATCAAAATTTTTAATTTGATTTGAGACCAAAACGATAAACGTTAAGGGATCAAAATGTTTAATTTGATTTGAGACCAAAACGATAAACGTTAAGGATCAAAATTTTTAATTTGATTTGAGACCAAAACGATAAACGTTAAGGGATCAAAATTTTTAATTTGATTTGAGACCAAAACGATAAATGTTAAGGGATCAAAATTTTTAATTTGATTTGAGACCAAAACGATAAACGTTAAGGATCAAAATTTTTAATTTGATTTGAGACCAAACGATAAATGTTAAGGATCAACATTTTTAATTTGATTTGAGACCAAAACGATAAACGTTAAGGATCAAAATGTTTAATTTGATTTGAGACCAAAACGATAAACGTTAAGGATCAAAATTTTTAATTTGATTTGAGACCAAAACGATAAACGTTAAGGGATCAAAATTTTTAATTTGATTTGAGAACAAAACGATAAATGTTAAGGGATCAAAATTTTTAATTTGATTTGAGACCAAAACGATAAACCTTAAGGGATCAAAATGTTAAATTTGATTTGAGACCAAAACGATAAACGTTAAGGATCAAAATTTTTAATTTGATTTGAGACCAAAACGATAAACGTTAATGGAACAAAATTTTTAATTTGATTTGAGACCAAAACGATAAATGTTAAGGGATCAAAATTTTTAATTTGATTTGAGACCAAAACGATAAATGTTAAGGGATCAAAATGTTTAATTTGATTTGAGACCAAAACGATAAATGTTAAGGGATCAAAATGTTTAATTTGATTTGAGAACAAAACGATAAATGTTAAGGGATCAAAATTTTTAATTTGATTTGAGACCAAAACGATAAATGTTAAGGGATCAAAATGTTTAATTTGATTTGAGACCAAAACGATAAACGTTAAGGGATCAAAATTTTTAATTTGATTTGAGACCAAAACGATAAATGTTAAGGGATCAAAATTTTTAATTTAATTTGAGACCAAAACGATAAACGTTAAGGGATCAAAATTTTTAATTTGATTTGAGACCAAAACGATAAATGTTAAGGGATCAAAATTTTTAATTTGATTTGAGACCAAAACGATAAACGTTAAGGATCAAAATGTTTAATTTGATTTGAGAACAAAACGATAAATGTTAAGGGATCAAAATGTTTAATTTGATTTGAGACCAAAACGATAAACGTTAAGGGATCAAAATTTTTAATTTGATTTGAGACCAAAACGATAAATGTTAAGGGATCAAAATTTTTAATTTGATTTGAGACCAAAACGATAAACGTTAAGGATCAAAATTTTTAATTTGATTTGAGACCAAAACGATAAATGTTAAGGATCAACATTTTTAATTTGATTTGAGACCAAAACGATAAACGTTAAGGATCAAAATTTTTAATTTGATTTGAGACCAAAACGATAAATGTTAAGGGATCAAAATGTTTAATTTGATTTGAGACCAAAACGATAAACGTTAAGGATCAAAATTTTTAATTTGATTTGAGACCAAAACGATAAACGTTAAGGGATCAAAATGTTTAATTTGATTTGAGACCAAAACGATAAATGTTAAGGGATCAAAATGTTTAATTTGATTTGAGACCAAAACGATAAACCTTAAGGGATCAAAATGTTAAATTTGATTTGAGACCAAAACGATAAACGTTAAGGATCAAAATTTTTAATTTGATTTGAGACCAAAACGATAAATGTTAAGGGATCAAAATGTTTAATTTGATTTTAGAACAAAACGATAAATGTTAAGGGATCAAAATGTTTAATTTGATTTGAGACCAAAACGATAAATGTTAAGGGATCAAAATGTTTAATTTGATTTGAGACCAAAACGATAAATGTTAAGGGATCAAAATTTTTAATTTAATTTGAGACCAAAACGAAAAACGTTAAGGGATCAAAATTTTTAATTTGATTTGAGACCAAAACGATAAATGTTAAGGGATCAAAATTTTTAATTTGATTTGAGACCAAAACGATAAACGTTAAGGATCAAAATGTTTAATTTGATTTGAGAACAAAACGATAAATGTTAAGGGATCAAAATGTTTAATTTGATTTGAGACCAAAACGATAAACGTTAAGGGATCAAAATTTTTAATTTGATTTGAGACCAAAACGATAAATGTTAAGGGATCAAAATTTTTAATTTGATTTGAGACCAAAACGATAAACGTTAAGGATCAAAATTTTTAATTTGATTTGAGACCAAAACGATAAATGTTAAGGATCAACATTTTTAATTTGATTTGAGACCAAAACGATAAACGTTAAGGATCAAAATGTTTAATTTGATTTGAGACCAAAACGATAAACGTTAAGGATCAAAATTTTTAATTTGATTTGAGACCAAAACGATAAACGTTAAGGGATCAAAATTTTTAATTTGATTTGAGAACAAAACGATAAATGTTAAGGGATCAAAATTTTTAATTTGATTTGAGACCAAAACGATAAACCTTAAGGGATCAAAATGTTAAATTTGATTTGAGACCAAAACGATAAACGTTAAGGGATCAAAATGTTTAATTTGATTTGAGACCAAAACGATAAATGTTAAGGGATCAAAATTTTTAATTTGATTTGAGAACAAAACGATAAATGTTAAGGATCAAAATTTTTAATTTGTATTTGAGACCAAAACGATAAACGTTAAGGGATCAAAATTTTTAATTTGATTTGAGACCAAAACGATAAGTGTTAAGGGATCAAAATTTTTAATTTGATTTGAGACCAAAACGATAAACGTTAAGGATCAAAATGTTTAATTTGATTTGAGAACAAAACGATAAATGTTAAGGGATCAAAATTTTTAATTTGATTTGAGACCAAAACGATAAACGTTAAGGATCAAAATTTTAAATTTGATTTGAGAACAAAACGATAAATGTTAAGGGATCAAAATTTTTAATTTGATTTGAGAACAAAACGATAAATGTTAAGGGATCAAAATGTTTAATTTGATTTGAGACCAAAACAATAAATGTTAAGGGATCAAAATTTTTAATTTGATTTGAGACCAAAACGATAAATGTTAAGGGATCAAAATTTTTAATTTGATTTGAGAACAAAACGATAAATGTTAAGGATCAAAATGTTTAATTTGATTTGAGAACAAAACGATAAATGTTAAGGATCAAAATGTTTAATTTGATTTGAGACCAAAACGATAAACGTTAAGGGATCAAAATGTTTAATTTGATTTGAGACCAAAACTATAAATGTTAAGGGATCAAAATGTTTAATTTGATTTGAGACCAAAACGATAAATGTTAAGGATCAAAATGTTTAATTTGATTTGAGAACAAAACGATAAATGTTAAGGGATCAAAATGTTTAATTTTATTTGAGACCAAAACGATAAATGTTAAGGGATCAAAATTTTTAATTTGATTTGAGACCAAAACGATAAACGTTAAGGATCAAAATGTTTAATTTGATTTTAGAACAAAACGATAAATGTTAAGGGATCAAAATGTTTAATTTGATTTGAGACCAAAACGATAAATGTTAAGGGATCAAAATGTTTAATTTGATTTGAGACCAAAACGATAAATGTTAAGGGATCAAAATGTTTAATTTGATTTGAGACCAAAACGATAAATGTTAAGGGATCAAAATGTTTAATTTGATTTGAGACCAAAACGATAAATGTTAAGGGATCAAAATGTTTAATTTGATTTGAGACCAAAACGATAAATGTTAAGGGATCAAAATGTTTAATTTGATTTGAGACCAAAACGATAAATGTTAAGGGGTCAAAATGTTTAATTTGATTTGAGACCAAAACGATAAACGTTAAGGGATCAAAATGTTTAATTTGATTTGAGACCAAAACGATAAATGTTTAGGGATCAAAATGTTTAATTTGATTTGAGACCAAAACGATAAATGTTAAGGATCAAAATGTTTAATTTGATTTGAGAACAAAACGATAAATGTTAAGGGATCAAAATTTTTAATTTGATTTGAGACCAAAACGATAAACGTTAAGGATCAAAATTTTTAATTTGATTTGAGAACAAAACGATAAATGTTAAGGGATCAAAATGTTTAATTTGATTTGAGACCAAAACGATAAATGTTAAGGGATCAAAATGTTTAATTTGATTTGAGACCAAAACGATAAATGTTAAGGGATCAAAATGTTTAATTTGATTTGAGACCAAAACTATAAATGTTAAGGGATCAAAATGTTTAATTTGATTTGAGACCAAAACGATAAATGTTAAGGATCAAAATGTTTAATTTGATTTGAGAACAAAACGATAAATGTTAAGGATCAAAATGTTTAATTTGATTTGAGAACAAAACGATAAATGTTAAGGATCAAAATGTTTAATTTGATTTGAGACCAAAACGATAAACGTTAAGGGATCAAAATGTTTAATTTGATTTGAGACCAAAACTATAAATGTTAAGGGATCAAAATGTTTAATTTGATTTGAGACCAAAACGATAAATGTTAAGGATCAAAATGTTTAATTTGATTTGAGAACAAAACGATAAATGTTAAGGGATCAAAATTTTTAATTTGATTTGAGACCAAAACGATAAATGTTAAGGGATCAAAATTTTTAATTTGATTTGAGACCAAAACGATAAACGTTAAGGATCAAAATGTTTAATTTGATTTTAGAACAAAACGATAAATGTTAAGGGATCAAAATGTTTAATTTGATTTGAGACCAAAACGATAAATGTTAAGGGATCAAAATGTTTAATTTGATTTGAGACCAAAACGATAAATGTTAAGGGATCAAAATGTTTAATTTGATTTGAGACCAAAACGATAAATGTTAAGGGATCAAAATGTTTAATTTGATTTGAGACCAAAACGATAAATGTTAAGGGATCAAAATGTTTAATTTGATTTGAGACCAAAACGATAAATGTTAAGGGATCAAAATGTTTAATTTGATTTGAGACCAAAACGATAAATGTTAAGGGATCAAAATGTTTAATTTGATTTGAGACCAAAACGATAAACGTTAAGGGATCAAAATGTTTAATTTGATTTGAGACCAAAACGATAAATGTTAAGGGATCAAAATGTTTAATTTGATTTGAGACCAAAACGATAAATGTTAAGGATCAAAATGTTTAATTTGATTTGAGAACAAAACGATAAATGTTAAGGGATCAAAATTTTTAATTTGATTTGAGACCAAAACGATAAACGTTAAGGATCAAAATTTTTAATTTGATTTGAGAACAAAACGATAAATGTTAAGGGATCAAAATGTTTAATTTGATTTGAGACCAAAACGATAAATGTTAAGGGATCAAAATGTTTAATTTGATTTGAGAACAAAACGATAAATGTTAAGGGATCAAAATGTTTAATTTGATTTGAGACCAAAACGATAAATGTTAAGGGATCAAAATGTTTAATTTGATTTGAGACCAAAACGATAAATGTTAAGGGATCAAAATTTTTAATTTGATTTGAGACCAAAACGATAAATGTTAAGGGATCAAAATTTTTAATTTGATTTGAGACCAAAACGATAAACGTTAAGGGATCAAAATGTTTAATTTGATTTGAGACCAAAACGATAAATGTAAAGGGATCAAAATGTTTAATTTGATTTGAGACCAAAACGATAAATGTTAAGGGATCAAAATGTTTAATTTGATTTGAGACCAAAACGATAAATGTTAAGGGATCAAAATGTTTAATTTCATTTGAGACCAAAACGATAAACGTTAAGGGATCAAAATGTTTAATTTGATTTGAGACCAAAACGATAAATGTTAAGGATCAAAATGTTTAATTTGATTTGAGAACAAAACGATAAATGTTAAGGGATCAAAATTTTTAATTTGATTTGAGACCAAAACGATAAATGTTAAGGGATCAAAATTTTTAATTTGATTTGAGACCAAAACGATAAACGTTAAGGATCAAAATGTTTAATTTGATTTGAGAACAAAACGATAAATGTTAAGGGATCAAAATGTTTAATTTGATTTGAGACCAAAACGATAAATGTTAAGGGATCAAAATGTTTAATTTGATTTGAGACCAAAACGATAAATGTTAAGGGATCAAAATGTTTAATTTGATTTTAGACCAAAACGATAAATGTTAAGGGATCAACATTTTTAATTTGATTTGAGACCAAAACGATAAATGTTAAGGGATCAAAATTTTTAATTTGATTTGAGACCAAAACGATAAATGTTAAGAGATCAAAATGTTTAATTTGATTTGAGACCAAAACGATAAACGTTAAGGGATCAAAATGTTTAATTTGATTTGAGACCAAAACGATAAATGTTAAGGGATCAAAATGTTTAATTTGATTTGAGACCAAAACGATAAACGTTATGGGATCAAAATTTTTAATTTGATTTGAGACCAAAACAATAAATGTTAAGGGATCAAAATGTTTAATTTGATTTGAGACCAAAACGATAAACGTTAAGGGATCAAAATGTTTAATTTGATTTGAGACCAAAACGATAAATGTTAAGGATCAAAATGTTTAATTGGATTTGAGAACAAAACGATAAATGTTAAGGGATCAAAATGTTTAATTTGATTTGAGACCAAAACGATAAACGTTAAGGGTCAAAATTTTTAATTTGATTTGAGACCAAAACGATAAATGTTAAGGGATCAAAATTTTTAATTTGATTTGAGACCAAAACGATAAACGTTAAGGGATCAAAATGTTTAATTTGATTTGAGACCAAAACGATAAACGTTAAGGATCAAAATTTTTAATTTGATTTGAGACCAAAACGATAAACGTTAAGGGATCAAAATTTTTAATTTGATTTGAGACCAAAACGATAAATGTTAAGGGATCAAAATTTTTAATTTGATTTGAGACCAAAACGATAAACGTTAAGGATCAAAATTTTTAATTTGATTTGAGACCAAACGATAAATGTTAAGGATCAACATTTTTAATTTGATTTGAGACCAAAACGATAAACGTTAAGGATCAAAATGTTTAATTTGATTTGAGACCAAAACGATAAACGTTAAGGATCAAAATTTTTAATTTGATTTGAGACCAAAACGATAAACGTTAAGGGATCAAAATTTTTAATTTGATTTGAGAACAAAACGATAAATGTTAAGGGATCAAAATTTTTAATTTGATTTGAGACCAAAACGATAAACCTTAAGGGATCAAAATGTTAAATTTGATTTGAGACCAAAACGATAAACGTTAAGGATCAAAATTTTTAATTTGATTTGAGACCAAAACGATAAATGTTAAGGGATCAAAATTTTTAATTTGATTTGAGAACAAAACGATAAATGTTAAGGATCAAAATTTTTAATTTGATTTGAGACCAAAACGATAAACGTTAATGGAACAAAATTTTTAATTTGATTTGAGACCAAAACGATAAATGTTAAGGGATCAAAATTTTTAATTTGATTTGAGCCCAAAACGATAAACGTTAAGGATCAAAATGTTTAATTTGATTTGAGAACAAAACGATAAATGTTAAGGGATCAAAATTTTTAATTTGATTTGAGACCAAAACGATAAACGTTAAGGATCAAAATTTTTAATTTGATTTGAGAACAAAACGATAAATGTTAAGGGATCAAAATTTTTAATTTGATTTGAGAACAAAACGATAAATGTTAAGGGATCAAAATGTTTAATTTGATTTGAGACCAAAACAATAAATGTTAAGGGATCAAAATTTTTAATTTGATTTGAGACCAAAACGATAAATGTTAAGGGATCAAAATTTTTAATTTGATTTGAGAACAAAACGATAAATGTTAAGGATCAAAATGTTTAATTTGATTTGAGAACAAAACGATAAATGTTAAGGATCAAAATGTTTAATTTGATTTGAGACCAAAACGATAAACGTTAAGGGATCAAAATGTTTAATTTGATTTGAGAACAAAACTATAAATGTTAAGGGATCAAAATGTTTAATTTGATTTGAGACCAAAACGATAAATGTTAAGGATCAAAATGTTTAATTTGATTTGAGAACAAAACGATAAATGTTAAGGGATCAAAATTTTTAATTTGATTTGAGACCAAAACGATAAATGTTAAGGGTCAAAATTTTTAATTTGATTTGAGACCAAAACGATAAACGTTAAGGATCAAAATGTTTAATTTGATTTTAGAACAAAACGATAAATGTTAAGGGATCAAAATGTTTAATTTGATTTGAGACCAAAACGATAAATGTTAAGGGATCAAAATGTTTAATTTGATTTGAGACCAAAACGATAAATGTTAAGGGATCAAAATGTTTAATTTGATTTGAGACCAAAACGATAAATGTTAAGGGATCAAAATGTTTAATTTGATTTGAGACCAAAACGATAAATGTTAAGGGATCAAAATGTTTAATTTGATTTGAGACCAAAACGATAAATGTTAAGGGATCAAAATGTTTAATTTGATTTGAGACCAAAACGATAAATGTTAAGGGATCAAAATGTTTAATTTGATTTGAGACCAAAACGATAAACGTTAAGGGATCAAAATGTTTAATTTGATTTGAGACCAAAACGATAAATCTTAAGGGATCAAAATGTTTAATTTGATTTGAGACCAAAACGATAAATGTTAAGGATCAAAATGTTTAATTTGATTTGAGAACAAAACGATAAATGTTAAGGGATCAAAATTTTTAATTTGATTTGAGACCAAAACGATAAACGTTAAGGGATCAAAATTTTTAATTTAATTTGAGACCAAAACGATAAATGTTAAGGGATCAAAATGTTTAATTTGATTTGAGACCAAAACGATAAATGTTAAGGGATCAAAATTTTTAATTTGATTTGAGAACAAAACGATAAATGTTAAGGGATCAAAATGTTTAATTTGATTTGAGACCAAAACGATAAACGTTAAGGGATCAAAATTTTTAATTTGATTTGAGAACAAAACGATAAATGTTAAGGGATCAAAATGTTTAATTTGATTTGAGAACAAAACGATAAACGTTAAGGGATCAAAATTTTTAATTTGATTTGAGACCAAAACGATAAATGTTAAGGGATCAAAATTTTTAATTTGATTTGAGACCAAAACGATAAATGTTAAGGGATCAAAATGTTTAATTTGATTTGAGAACAAAACGATAAATGTTAAGGGATCAAAATTTTTAATTTGATTTGAGACCAAAACGATAAACGTTAAGGGATCAAAATTTTTAATTTAATTTGAGACCAAAACGATAAATGTTAAGGGATCAAAATGTTTAATTTGATTTGAGACCAAAACGATAAATGTTAAGGGATCAAAATTTTTAATTTGATTTGAGAACAAAACGATAAATGTTAAGGGATCAAAATGTTTAATTTGATTTGAGACCAAAACGATAAACGTTAAGGGATCAAAATTTTTAATTTGATTTGAGAACAAAACGATAAATGTTAAGGGATCAAAATGTTTAATTTGATTTGAGAACAAAACGATAAACGTTAAGGGATCAAAATTTTTAATTTGATTTGAGACCAAAACGATAAATGTTAAGGGATCAAAATTTTTAATTTGATTTGAGACCAAAACGATAAATGTTAAGGGATCAAAATGTTTAATTTTATTTGAGAACAAAACGATAAATGTTAAGGGATCAAAATTTTTAATTTGATTTGAGACCAAAACGATAAACGTTAAGGGATCAAAATTTTTAATTTGATTTGAGAACAAAACGATAAATGTTAAGGGATCAAAATGTTTAATTTGATTTGAGAACAAAACGATAAACGTTAAGGGATCAAAATGTTTAATTTGATTTGAGAACAAAACGATAAATGTTAAGGGATCAAAATGTTTAATTTGATTTGAGAACAAAACGATAAACGTTAAGGATCAAAATGTTTAATTTGATTGTAGAACAAAACGATAAATGTTAAGGATCAAAATGTTTAATTTGATTTGAGAACAAAACGATAAACGTTAAGGATCAAAATGTTTAATTTGATTTGAGAACAAAACGATAAATGTTAAGGATCAAAATGTTTAATTTGATTTGAGAACAAAACGATAAACGTTAAGGATCAAAATGTTTAATTTGATTTGAGAACAAAACGATAAATGTTAAGGATCAAAATTTTTAATTTGATTTGAGACCAAAACGATAAATGTTAAGGGATCAAAATTGGGGTAAAAAAATTTACCTGTCGGTCTCTGCCGATCAGCCTATTTTTGGTCTAAACATTTGAAATTTTACATAAAGTTTACTCAGACCTAGGGCAAGCTTTGTAATCGGTTTTGGGCCGAAAATTTGGCTGCCAAGGGGTCAAAGTTAAAAAGATTTTACCTTTGTCGGTGTCTAGCAAACTATTCAGCCAAATTTGGGTCTAAACATTTGAAATTTTACATAAAGGTTATTCAGACATTCAACAGACTTTTTAATCAGCTTTTGGGACAACATTTGGCTGCCAAGAGATCCAAGTTGAAAGCGTTGACCTTTACAAACACTACCAAACTACTCAACCAATTTTGGGTCTAAACACTTGAAATTTTTTATGCATACACATTAAATGTTATGAGATGTATTTTATGTATCAATTTTCAGTATTTACCCTAATAGTGAGTAGAGCTTACTAGTAAATTATGAAAATATATAGCGATTAACCCTCATTATAATTCTTCGTGCTTCATCCTCGTAGGGAACCGTTAAGCTAAAATGCATAAAATTCGTGTTGCCAACACATGATGTTTAGTTTAGCTAACCAATCATCTTCGTAATTATTTCTGTTCGCGGGTGTACGTTTTCATCGGTCAATAGTCGGAATTAACTCTGTTGTGGTTCTGCTTACGTCTATTTCCTGTTCTGTTTTTCTGTTTTGAAAAGGGTGACGCGCCCACTTTTTATTTAATTTTTAATCTTTCAAATTAATATTTAAGTTTATCTTTACACGTGCGTGCTTCGAGTATTTTTCGTCATTGGTAAAGTTTATTTTAATTCATATTTCTTTATTTAGTTTATTTAATGTATACAGTTGTTCGATATTTGGCTTCTACAGTTTAATAGATTGAGATTTCATTAAAATTTATAATCACAAATTTCTCATTTATGCATAATCTACACGAGGCGTCTAGATTTCTACATGTTTTGGCCTGTTGTATTATGTCCTACTTGGTTATTGGCAAGCATCGATTTGCTTTGAACTTCCAGTAATGGGTGGCAAGTTCTGTTTTTATTAGACGTTTCTTTGTTATTGAATGCGCTTTTATTGTCGTAATATTTGGCTGTAAAATACAGAGATTTACCTATGTCATACCTCTTGTTATTCGGGATTTCTTTGTGGCTCAAAAAATGTTTTTTTTATTGCATCTATTTTATATAATCGACAAAGTACACGAGTGCACAACTTATACATCATTTTTTTTTTTCTGTTCGGATGATTTACTATTCAGGTTTTGCTTATATTTTTGTTCTGCTTAGACGTATTTTTATTGTTGATATATATATATATATATATATATATATATATATATATATATATATACTTTTCGTCTACCTGTACAAGAGTCAAATACGTCCTAAGATGGATTATTGTTTATACATCTGGAAATGGAGCTCCCTTTCCTGCCTTGACAAGGTTCAAAACCGTCTTCGAAATCTACTGAACAATGAACTTTTCGCCTTCATACTTCCTCTTTCTCACAAACGAGACGTTGCGATTCTCTGCTACTCTCGCTACTTTTATGGTCGGTGTTCGACTGAACCTCAATCTAGTCTCCTTCCTCTGTAAATACTCGTCTGGCTACAACAACTGTCAACAATTTCCTTCATTCTCTATCTATGCCTAGAGCTAAACGAAAATTCCATCTGGAGATTTTTTTTTCTAGAATTGTCCGTTTGTGGAACACCGTGCCGTGGGGCTGCTTCCCAGCTGACTACAACATGATCGTTTTCAAAACTCATATAAATAAGCTCTTGGTACCCAATTCCCATCGTTACTGACGATGTTGATTTCCATGTAAAAAAAAAGTGCGAAGAATATAAATAATCAGGGGAAGTGTTTCACAGTTAGATTAAGGAATTTCTTGACAAATTTAATGTTTAGTATTTTATTATAAGGCCAAGTAAACTAAATTATATTTTTCTCTCCATTTTACTTTTTATTATTGCAGTTATGTTTCATATATTTAATTTGGATAAATGGACTTAACAAATCAAGTAACATACACAATATAGCTCTAAAACTCAACGGTACCATAATATGGCGTTAAATGTGAAATTATGTGCGGCATTGCCATATTTTTGAGTGAATTTGTGATTCAATTAATATCGATATTCAAAATAAAAATTTGTCATGCAATTAATATCGATATTCAAAATAAAAATTTGTGATGCAATTAATATCGATATTCAAAATAAAAATTTGTGATGCAATTAATATCGATATCCAAAATAAAAATTTGTGATGCAATTAATATCGATATTTAAAATAAAAATTTGTGATGCAATTAATATCGATATTCAAAATAAAAATTTGTGATGTAATTAATATCGATATTCAAAATAAAAATTTGTCATGCAATTAATATCGATATTCAAAATAAAAATTTGTGATGCAATTAATATCGATATTAAAAATAAAAATTTGTGATGCAATTAATATCGATATCAAAATAAAAATTTGTGATGCAATTAATATCGATATTCAAAATAAACATTTGTGATGCAATTAATATCGATATTCAAAATAAAAATTTGTGATGCAATTAATATCGATATTCAAAATAAAAATTTGTGATGCAATTAATATCGATATTCAAAATAAAAATTTGTGATGCAATTAATATCGATATTCAAAATAAAAATTTGTGATGCAATTAATATCGATATTCAAAATAAAAAACATCTTTTTCGCGTCATAGATGCAACACGTATTTTCAAATATTGACTTCTATGCTTTTCTCCAAATCAGTAATCTTGAGAAAGTTTTTAAGTAAAGACGAAACGTTGATAAATATATAAACAATTTTCTTGTTTATTTTTATATTTTCATTAGTGTTTCCATAAATGCATGTATATATATATATATATATATATATATATATATATATATATATAAGCGAAAATGTATGTATGTATGCGTGTATGTGTGTATGTTTGTGTGTCTGCTAAAAACTTTCGACAGACAGAACAAAAATTCAGTAATTTGGTTTTATATGAAAGCCCCATCCTTCGCCCGGCAAATATCGAAAAATTGGCCAAAAACGTTAATTTGTTCACCCTGAAATCAGCACTTTCCTACAGTGGGAGTGGTCAGCAAAAACCGTCCTCTCATGACGAATTCGCTTCTATGCATGCGTCATACGACGTCATAAACTGATTTACTTTAGATATTTGAAAAAGCGATAAAGTTTCGACGACGTCGTCTTAGCTTAGTTGGTTAGAGAGCTGGATCATTATCTAAACGTTTTCGGTTCGAATCGTGGTGTGAGATGTCTTTTTTTTTTTTCGATTTTTTAAATTTTGATATTGAAGCAGGGTTATTTAAGCAATTTTTCACGTTCTATGTTTTTTTGTTTTTATTTTTCAGCTTTTTTAAAGAAGTTTTAACGTTCGTTTTTCTGTTCTTTTTTTCATCACATTCGCGTTTTCTTTTTTTTATGTTTTTCCGATTTTTACATTTAACATCGTTCGTTTTACTTACGTTAGTTTTTTTGTGGTTTTTTCGATTTTTTTATACTTTGCTTATTCTTATGTCTTGATTACCCTCCCCGCCCAAGCACACACACCTCTAAACAACCGGAAGCCATTTTTCACGTGTTTTTTTTTGTTGTTGTTTAAAGAAGTTGTAACCTTCGTTTTTCTGTTTTCTTTTTCCATTCGCGTTTTCTTTTTTTATTTTTCCGATTTTTACATTTAACATCGTTCGTTTGCCTTACGTTAGTTTTTTGGAGTGTTTTTTTTTATTTTTTTAAGTTTTAACATTTTAATATTTAATATTTAAATATATTTACTTCGCTTATTCTTATGTTTTGACCCCCCCCCCGCCTGAGCACACACACCTCTAAACACCCGAGCAATGCCGGGTACCCCCGCTAGTATATATATAAATAGAAAAATGCGATAATGAAAAGTAATATGGTTAAGCTTAAATATGGAAAAGTAAAGGATTAGTGGTTAAAACTGAAAAAGAAAAGGACAAGATATTCTAGTAAAAAAAATAATGAATTTAAAACTTAAAATATTGCAGCATTACGAATTGATTATATAATGTAAAATTGAATTTTAAATTAAAAATCTTAATGCTGCAATATTGTAAGTTATAAATTTATTATATTTTTTACTAGAATATCTTATTCTTTCCTTTTTCAGTTTTAACAACTAGTCCTTTACTTTTCCATGTTTAAGCTTAACCATATTACTTTTCGTGCTCGCATTTTTCTATTGTAATCCATGATTTTTCCAGACTTCCAATAAATTCACTTGTTCTTTGTTTAATTTCGATCTTATTTTTCTTGCCCCAATAAACATAACATACACATGTAATAACAATGTACGGCACTCGTCTGCTTTCAATAAAATCCCTCAATCATCTCCCTTTCATTCTTTCATTCTCCTTGTTTCACTTGTTACTCTCTTTTAACGCGAGTGGTGAATTAGTAGCAATAGTAGTCGCTGAAGCGTGATTACTATGGAAACCAGTCATAAAAAAACGTCGCTCACCTTCTTACGAATTTTTATGATTTTAAACACCAGTAAATTCATCATAACTTTTGTTTTACTGAACGAAAATTGAAAAAAAAATCAGAATATAGCTGAGAAGTAAAAATGAGAGGGCGATGAAGCTTTAAAACAGTTCTAAATGACTAAAACTGACATGTAAACACTGCCGTGTTTGAATGATACATAAATTTATTTATTATAATAAGGAAAAACTACTGTTGCAGGTGTTATATTCTCTTTATAGCTAGGCATTTCGAAGCCTAATATTTCTCATCAGATTGGAGGCTAGAGTTGCAAATATTTCAATGCGACATCTAGCTAAAGGGATAATTAGAGGGAATATTAAGGTATATAGGGGAATGATGGACGGTGGGGTGGGTTATTTCGGGAGGTTAAATTAATGTA